>NW_023996056.1:30000-60687 GCF_015586225.1 Lucilia sericata | reverse complement strand
AAAATGCATTCGATTATAATAATTGATAAGAAATGTTAGCAAACTATTAAGTATTTATGTATATTTAACTGAACTAAACGACATTGTTAAAGAAATTATAATGCTAAAGCATTGTAAAAGAGGTGACTTTAAATTTACTTAATGAACTAAGTTGAAATGAGAAGCAAAGTTAGAATAGTGTTTTTAATGCCCTACAGTAAAAGTAGATACAAATAGATACACAACTCGCCCTGAAACTCCTAAAGACCAAAATTTTCGTTCAAATATATAACATTTTGAAATTGTCTGCTATTTTAAAATGGGAGCTACATATACATTCACACATATTATACTTTTATTGTGGGAGTAGAAAACACTTCAACTTTTCAATTAGAATAATAGAGTGTAGGGAACATAAATCATCATACTCCTTATATATTCCAAAACACTAAACAATTACCAATGCCTTAGTTAAACAAATTACTCAGAAAAATAACTGAATGCCAGTTACTTTACAAAACTATTTCCTAAATTGTTTTTAATACTTAGAAAAACTTCATTCAAATTTGCAAAATTTGTTAAATAAACAAAAAAGAATCATGTAAATGAAACAATAATGACACTGACCTTAAACATTAAAAATGAACTTGAATTTTCGTACGTATTGTTGTAGGTGGAACACAAAATTTTTGTAGCCAAACAGGTGACCAGACAATCAAATTGGACTCACCTAATCTATATGTTTGACTGTAGACTGATTTATATGCATAACTAACTAACTAACTAACTACTAACTAACTAACTAACTAACTAACTACTACTAACTAACTAACTAACTAACTAACTAACTAACTAACTAACTACTAACTAACTAACTAACTAACTAACTAACTAACTAACTAACTAACTACTAACTACTAACTAACTACTAACTACTAACTAACTAACTACTAACTAACTAACTAACTAACTAACTAACTAACTACTAACTAACTAACTAACTAACCACTAACTAACTAACTAACTAACTACTACTAACTAACTAACTAACTAACTACTAACTAACTAACTAACCTAACTACTAACTAACTAACTAACTAACTACTAACTACTAACTAACTAACTAACTAACTAACTAACTAACTAACTAACTACTAACTAACTACTAACTAACTAACTAACTAACTAACTACTAACTAACTACTACTAACCTAACTAACTAACTAACTAACTAACTACTACTAACTAACTAACTAACTAACTAACTAACTAACTACAACTAACTAACTAACTAACTAACTAACTAACTAACTAACTAACTAACTAACTAACTAACTAACTAACTAACTAACTAACTAACTAACTAACTAACTAACTAACTAACTACTAACTAACTAACTAACTAACTAACTAACTAACTAACTAACTACTAACTAACTAACTAACTAACTACTAACTAACTAACTAACTACTAACTAACTAACTAACTAACTACTAACTACTAACTAACTAACTAACTAACTAACTAACTAACTAACTAACTACTAACTAACTAACTAACTAACTACTAACGACTAACTAACTAACTAACTAACTAACTAACTAACTAACTAACTAACTAACTAACTACTACTAACTAACTAACTAACTACTAACTAACTAACTAACTAACTAACTAACTAACTAACTAACTAACTAACTACTAACTAACTAACTAACTAACTAACTAACTAACGAACTAACTACTAACTAACTAACTAACTAACTAACTAACTACTAACTAACTACTAACTAACTAACTAACTAACTAACTAACTAACTAACTAACTACTAACTAACTAACTAACTACTAACTAACTAACTAACTAACTAACTACTAACTAACTAACTACTAACTAACTAACTAACTAACTAACTAACTAACTAACTAACTAACTACTAACTAGCTAGCTAGCTAACTAACTAACTAACTAACTAACTAACTAACTAACTAACTAACTAAATAACTAACTAACTAACTAACTAACTAACTAACTACTACTAAGACTTATCTCGTAGTATCTCAAGTTAAAAAATTGTTGCATTTGATTCATATGAGAGATGCTAAGCCCGCCCATTTTCCCTTAAATGGTTCACATGGATGTTACCTCTAATTGTTTCAGGTAAATGAATTTTTGAATTTAATTCATATAGAGGTGCTACACGCCTTAGTCTGGCCAATTTATTGCCCAAATGGATGTCAAAGTTGTTTGTGCAAAATTTGAGGATTTTATCTGCAACAGTTCCACAAATATACGAATTTTTCGTTTTAATTCATATGGGGGGTTCCAAGTCCCCTAAAAACACCAATATTGATAAATTTTGTTATACAAAAATTCTCTTTTTATAGCACGAATCGGCAAGAAATTAGCTCTCTAACGGATGTTGTTTGATTTTTTTTCGTGTTGCAGAGATTTTTTAATAAATTTTCTAGTAAAATAAAACTGGTCACCTTAATGATGCCAAATGTTGGTATTGAATTACCCACTACTATTGTTTTTTATCATCATCATTGTTTTTTCGAATGAAAAAAATTTATTTATCTTTTTTCTAACAGTTTGCGACAATTTTCCGGTGTATGAATTTTAATAGTAGACAGTTTATAAATATAAATATGTAGATATGACAGTGTGTATGTATGCATGTATGTATAAAATATAGTTATTGTTGCTTTTTATCTCCTCCATTTAAAGGTCTAAACCATCTATTGTTTTGGCAGCCCATTTTTCTAACTTTGAAAATTTTGTATTGAAAACAAAGTTGCAAAGCAGTCGTAACAAATAAATAAATAAAAAAACTAAAATGTAATTAAAGTTAATTGTTATTTGCTTTTTTTTTTTTTTTTGATTTCTAATGTTCACTACCTACAACTAAACTGACTAAATGAATGAATGTCTGTCTAGCTAGTAGACTGTCTAACTGTCTCAATGAATGTGATTTAAAATAACAACATTGACAAGAACCCACAAAAGCAAAAAATAAAATAAAACCAAGACTCAATGAAAATGATGAGCGACGAGCGTGTGTACAAGTAGTTTTTTATTCATTGTAATCAGACATTTAAAAATAAAATTTTGTACGTTTTATTGTCTAAACTAAATACTACAGATTTTGAGATTTGTTGTAATTCCCATGCTGTTAGAATGAGAAGGAGGAATATCAAATTTAGTAAAACAACGACAACAACAAGAACTTAAATATATACACAATTATAATGACAAGTTTATTTAAACATAAATGCAAGTATAACGGAAGTTTTACAGTGTGTAATAGAAATATGTTTTAAATTGTTACAAATGAACTAATTACTTAATACATTACTTGGTAAGTTGTTATGGTTCTTATCTATAGGTTTATAGACATTCTCAAACGCCATCAGCTTTTGCTCTCTACTGTTTTTTGCCTTTAAAAAAGTAGCAGATTCATCTGTTGTGTTTTTCTTCTATGTGGGCTGGGTTTACATTTTTTTTGAATGTTCATTCTATTGACTTGTTTAGATGTTTTTTTTTTTGCAGTATCATTGTTGTCAGTTTTTCTAATCAATAGTAATTAATTTTTGATTTAGTTTTTTTCTAAAACTAGAGACATGTGTTGTTGATATCGCAATCATGATATTTATATTTTGTATATTTTTATTTAACATTGAAAATCTAAAAGAGCTAAATTTAAATCGAAAGCAAATTTTAAAATCTGTTTTAAATTTCACTTTCCCACAAACAACTTCTGTTTCTACGTAGTAAAAGAATGTTTATAGTCTAGACTATAGACTAGAGTAGACTAGACTATAGACTAGACTATAGTCCTAGACTATAGACTAGACTATAGACTAGACTATAGACTAGACTATAGACTCGACTATAGACGAGACTATAGACTAGACTATAGATTAGACTATAGACTAGACTATAGACTAGACTATAGACTAGACTAGACTATAGACTAGACTATAGACTAGACTAGACTATAGACTAGACTATAGACTAGACTAGACTAGACTATAGACTAGACTATAGACTAGACTATACTAGACTAGAGACTAGACTATAGACTGACTAGACTATAGACTGACTAGACTATAGACTAGACTGTAGACTAGACAATATACTAGACTATAGACTAGACTATAGATTAGACTATAGACTAGACTATAGACTAGACTATAGACTAGACTATAGAATAGACTATAGACTAGACTATAGACTAGACTATAGACTAGACTATAGACTAGACTATAGACTAGACTATAGACTAGACTATAGACTAGACTATAGACTAGACTATAGACTAGACTTTAGAACTAGACTTTAGGCTAGACTTTAGACTAGACTATAGACTAGACCTATAGACTAGACTATAGACTAGACTATAGACTGACTAGACTATAGACTGACTAGACTATAGACTAGACTATATACTAGACTATAGACTAGACTATATACTAGACTATATACTAGAATATAGACTAGACTATAGACTAGACTATAGACTAGACTATAGACTAGACTATAGACTAGACTATAGACTAGACTATAGACTAGACTATAGACTAGACTATAGATTAGACTATAGACTAGACTATAGACTAGACTATAGACTAGACTATAGACTAGACTTTAGGCTAGACTTTAGACTAGACTATAGACTAGACTATAGACTAGACTATAGACTAGACTATAGACTAGACTTTAGGCTAGACTTTAGACTAGACTATAGACTAGACTATAGACAAGACTATAGACTAGACTATAGACTAGACTATAGACTAGACTATAGACTAGACTATAGACTAGACTATAGACTAGACTATAGACTAGACTATGGACTATAGACTAGACTATAGACTAGACTATAGACTAGACTATAGACTAGACTATAGACTAGACTATAGACTAGACTATAGACTAGACTATAGACTAGACTATAGACTAGACTATAGACTAGACTATAGACTAGACTAGACTAGACTATAGACTAGACTATAGACTAGACTATAGACTAGACTATAGACTAGACTATAGACTAGACTATAGACTAGACTATAGACTAGACTATAGACTAGACTATAGACTAGACTATAGACTAGACTATAGACTAGACTATAGACTAGACTATAGACTAGACTATAGACTAGACTACTAGACTAGACTATAGACTATAGACTATATACTAGACTATAGATAGACTATAGACTAGACTATAGAGACTAGAAAGACTAGACTAAGACTAGACTAGACTAGACTAATAGACTAGACTATAGACTAGACTATAGATTAGACTATAGACTAGACTATAGACTAGACTATAGACTAGACTGACTAGACTATAGACTAGACTATAGACTAGACTATAGACTAGACTATAGACTAGACTATAGACTAGACTATAGACTAGACTATAGACTAGACTATAGACTAGACTTAGACTAGACTTTAGGCTAGACTTTAGACTAGACTAGACTAGACTATAGACTAGACTATAGACTAGACTATAGACTAGACTATAGACTAGACTATAGACTAGACTATAGACTAGACTATAGACTAGACTATAGACTACTAGACTAGACGACTAGACTATAGACTAGACTATAGACTAGACTATAGACTAGACTATAGACTAGACTATATACTAGACTATAGACTAGACTATAATACTATAGACTAGACTATAGACTAGACTATAGACTAGACTATAGACTAGACTATAGACTAGACTATAGACTAGACTATAGACTAGACTATAGACTAGACTATAGACTAGACTATAGACTAGACTATAGACTAGACTATAGACTAGACTATAGACTAGACTATAGACTAGACTATAGACTAGACTATAGACTAGACTTTAGACTAGACTATAGACTAGACTATAGACTAGACTATAGACTAGACTATAGACTAGACTATAGACTAGACTTAGACTAGACTATAGACTAGACTATAGACCTAGACTATAGACTAGACTATAGACTAGACTATAGACTAGACTATAGACTAGACTATAGACTAGACTATAGACTAGACTATAGACTAGACTATAGACTAGACTATAGACTAGACTATAGACTAGACTATAGACTAGACTATAGACTAGACTATAGACTAGACTATAGACTAGACTATAGACTAGACTATAGACTAGACTATAGACTAGACTATAGACTAGACTATAGACTAGACTATAGACTAGACTATAGACTAGACTATAGACTAGACTATAGACTAGACTATAGACTAGACTATAGACTAGACTATAGACTAGACTATAGACTAGACTATAGACTAGACTATAGACTAGACTATAGACTAGACTATAGACTAGACTATAGACTAGACTATAGACTAGACTATAGACTAGACTATAGACTACTATAGACTAGACTATAGACTAGACTATAGACTAGACTATAGACTAGACTATAGACTAGACTATAGACTAGACTATAGACTAGACTATAGACTAGACTATAGACTAGACTATAGACTAGACTATAGACTAGACTATAGACTAGACTATAGACTAGACTATAGACTAGACTATAGACTAGACTATAGACTAGACTATAGACTAGACTATAGACTAGACTATAGACTAGACTATAGACTAGACTATAGACTAGACTATAGACTAGACTATAGACTAGACTATAGACTAGACTATAGACTAGACTATAGACTAGACTATAGACTAGACTATAGACTAGACTATAGACTAGACTATAGACTAGACTATAGACTAGACTATAGACTAGACTATAGACTAGACTATAGACTAGACTATAGACTAGACTATAGACTAGACTATAGACTAGACTATAGACTAGACTATAGAGTAGACTATAGACTAGACTATAGACTAGACTATAGACTAGACTATAGACTAGACTATAGACTAGACTATAGACTAGACTATAGACTAGACTATAGACTAGACTATAGACTAGACTATAGACTAGACTATAGACTAGACTATAGACTAGACTATAGACTAGACTATAGACTAGACTAGACTAGACGACTAGACTAGACTATAGACTAGACTATAGACTAGACTATAGACTAGACTATAGACTAGACTATAGACTAGACTATAGACTAGACTATAGACTAGACTATAGACTAGACTATAGACTAGACTATACTAGACTATATGGTCTATGTATATTTAGACTATATGGGGCACACTATACAGTCTGTGATCTATTCTATAGTCAGTGTATAGTCTAGTCTATAGATGATCACTGAATATGTTAAATCATAAAAATCTATTTTCAATATTTTTTTAAAAAATTAAAAACCTATTTATATCAAAAAATGTTAACGTGTAAAAATTACACATTTCTATTTGATTTACAATTAGTATTAAACAATTATTTAAAAAAATACTCCAAATACTTACTAATCATACTTAATACGTACATATCTGTACAAAAGTTTAAATGTAAATACAATTTGTATCAATTTAAGGTCAATTAGCACTATGTGAGAAAGGTCGTTACAATTCAAAAAACACAAATAATATGAAGCACTACAAATACAAAAACAAAATAAAATGTGGTAGATGATCAAGTCAATAATGTTTGTGTTGGGATAAAAACGAATTTGAACCAAATTTTTAAAAATTAACAATTTGTGTTTGAATATAACAATTGTAGCTGAGTGTTGTGCTGCTACTTGTCATACTTCATTAAAATTTAAGGTGTTAATTTTAAATTTGTTTAAGTTCAACGTTTTGTTGGATTTTTTTAATTTATTTTTTCTTTCTTGTAAAGAGAAGACAACAAATTCAATTGAATATTGTTGGTTTTTTGGTTGTCAATGCATTGGTTATGCCATTGATATTGATAAATTCAAGGTACAAAGTCAAGTGTTTGATGTTAAAGAAGATTTTAAAAGATTTTTATTTTCAAATTCAGACAGACAGACAATCATACATACATACATTAGTATGTGTAAGTGGGCTGACAGACGACTTTAAATTATACCTTGCCTAAATAGACAGACAGACATATTTGAAGTAAATTTTCTATGTACATGACACAAATCAAATTTGTCTCAAGAGAAATCTTAATGAAAATACATTATTTGTAATAAAAATAATAATAATAATGATGATGATAATAATAATGACTGCGTTAGATTGTCAAAAACAGTTTATTGAACTTATTAGTAACGATTTCTTCATTATAGGTTGTTATCCCTATTATGTTTTCTCTAAATTTCAATTTCATTCAAAATTAAATTGTATAGATAAAATGTTACAATGATTTTTTTTTTTAGATAAATAATTGTGGTTGGACAAATTCTTTGAAAATTTGATTCAATAAAAAATATTATTTTGTGAAAATTATTTGACTTTGGTTCATTAAAGAATTAAAAAATATCGACTAATAAGCGACAAAAGACACGGAGCTCACACCACCACTTGTAAAACATTACAAATTCTCTTGGGAACTATCTTTCATAGCTAATCTTAAGACATACTTTTTCTCTTGGACCAACACTCAGGGGAGAACCCCTATTTATGCGGGGTATTGTGTAAGAACTAGGCAAATAGGTTGTGGAGGAGAGAATTTTTTTCATCGAAAGTGCCGGAGAATACATCTGCGGAAAGTCTATTCTACACACAGAATTGAATCGGAACTATAACGGGTGAAGAACGATTTTGCCCATAATGTGGCCAATCGGCCACCAATGGGTGGTTTATTGATAAAAGACGTTTGCTACGCAAAAATATAAGGGTATCGGGAACAAGTTCCCCAATATCAGAAACTCATTCCATTGGATTATCGATAGAACAGTGAAGTATAGCCCAAGTTGCGACGGTGCTGTAGTGAATCAATGAAGTCGGATACCCTACTGTCACCAATGAATAACTTTGCTCTCTCCCGTACGCAGTCGAGCTCCGACGTATATATGAGAGTTGTATTCCATTTTCGGTCGGATATAAGTGATATAAATAATGAGAAAATCAGATGGATATGCAGTATATCTTATCATGTTTAGTACAGCAGACATCGCACTGTATTCGCATGCCCAGAACTGCAAGAGTTTCAGATTTTTTTATATCTATACCACTTATAGATATGGATGGAACAACAAGGAATAAACCCAGCAGTTGTGACCCAGAAGCAACATTAAGTCTTACGGTCGTTGGACTCTATTAGTTTGATCCCATTTAGAGATTGTGATTAAGTCGTTGGGATTCAATTCATGTTATGCCTCATTGTCCCAATCTCCAAAGGGCCTGTTATTGAATGAGAGAAATAGAGTAGTTCGTTCTTAGTTAGTTAGTTAGTTAGTTAGTTAGTTAGTTAGTTAGTTAGTTAGTTAGTTAGTTAGTTAGTTAGTTTAGTTAGTTAGTTAGTTACGTTAGTTAGTTTAGTTATTCGTTAGTTACGTTAGTTAGTTCGTTCCGTTGTTTCCGTTCAGTTTAGTTCGTTAGTTCGTTCGTTAGTTCGTTCGTTAGTTCGTTCGTTCGTTAGTTCGGTTCGTTCGTTCGTTCGTTCGTTCGTTTCGTTCTTGTTCGTTCGTTCGTTCGTTTCGTTCGTTCGTTCGTTCGTTCGTCGTTAGTTCGTTCTTAGTTCGTTCGTTTGTTCGTTCGTTCGTTAGTTCGTTCGTTCGTTCGTTCGTTCGTTCGTCGTTCGTTCGTTCGTTCGTTCGTTCGTTCGTTCGTTCGTTCGTTCGTTCGTTCGTTCGTTCGTTAGTTCGTTCTTCGTTCGTTTCGTTCGTTCGTTCGTTCGTTCGTTCGTTCGTTCGTTCGTTTCGTTCGTTCGTTTTCGTTCGTCGTTCGTTCGTTCGTTCTTTCGTTCGTTCGTTCGTTCGTTTCGTTCGTTCGTTCGTTCGTTCGTTCGTTCGTTCGTTCGTTCGTTCGTTCGTTCGTTCGTTCGTTCGTTCGTTCGTTCGTTCGTTCGTTCGTTCGTTCGTTCGTTCGTTCGTTCGTTCGTTCGTTCGTTTCGTTCGTTCGTTCGTTCGTTCGTTCGTTCGTTCGTTCGTTCGTTCGTTCGTTCGTTCGTTCGTTCGTTCGTTCGTTCGTTCGTTCGTTCGTTCGTTCGTTCGTTCGTTCGTTCGTTCGTTCGTTCGTTCGTTCGTTCGTTCGTTCGTTCGTTCGTTTCGTTCGTTCGTTGTTCGTTCGTTCGTTCGTTCGTTCGTTCGTTTCGTTCGTTCGTTCGTTCGTTCGTTCGTTCGTTCGTTCGTTCTCGTTCGTTCGTTCGTTTCGTTCGTTCGTTCGTTCGTTCGTTCGTTCGTTCGTTCGTTCGTTCGTTCGTTCGTTCGTTCGTTAGTTAGTTAGTTGGGCAAATGTTATCCCAAAAGGTGACGCTACTGATACTTCTGCCTCATTTCTAATTAGTCCCCCTGGTGTTCACACGTACCTAAGTAACTCATGTACATAATTAATATTAATATAATTACGAACTAAAGAAGTATCATTCAGTATTACCACTTCTTTGTTTCAAACAAAAATAATCAATTTTATTAATTAAAAACCAATGACATGTTTCGTTTTCAACTTCCAGAATAGTACAAGAATTAAAATATTTGATCCCTTCATTAGAAAACAGTTTGAACATATTAAAATTTTCAAAGTTGACATTTTGAAACACAAGTACCCCACCCACTCACCACCACTACAAATAATATTAAATTAAAAAATGATGTTTCTGTCATAAAACATCGTTAATAAAATCGAATTGGAATGAAAAAAAAAAGAAATAGAAATAAACTAAAGGACATGAAAAACGTTTGTGGTCACGACAAAACAATTTTTCTACTAATTAAACTGACAAATGATGTGAAAACGTTGCCAGGGCACTAAAGCCAAAGGGCATTAAAGAATATACAACAACAAGAAAAGGGAAGAGGAAGAATATCCGTTTCCGTTGCCATAAATAATGTTGATTTGCCGTTAGTTTTTTTTTTCTATAAAAAGAAAGCCAGGGACAGAGGTAGAGAGAGAGAGTATATTTATTTTATAGTTTTTTTATTTAAGTATTCATTCATATTCTTAATAGCAACAACCATATTTAACACAATTTGTGATTGTAGAGAGTGAGTATTAACGGAAAACTCTTATTATTTTTATGAATTATTTATGTACATATTTATTCATTCTTTTTGTACGATTTCATTTTTGTAGAATAGAAATGGAAAAAAAAACAAATTTGTGACGCCATTAGTACAAACCATCAAAATGTATGCGAAAAAAAGGGCCAAGGTCAAAAAGTCCACATTAACGCGCAAAAAAATTAAAACAAAAATATCCTACTAATGGCAACAGCAGGACAGACGACAAATGCCATAGAAAAGTAATAGAAAATAGAAAAATTCTAAACGAATTTTTTGTATTTTTTTGCTTAACAAAACAAAATGCTTTAGCAATTATTTGTGTCCAAAAAAAAAAAAATTAAGAAAAAAACTTTTTTAAGTTGATTCTTTCTCTAGCATTTGCCAGACTTAATGGCATGTTGCCTGTTAAGTTATTTGTTAGTACTTAGGTATGTTGTTGTTGTTTTAGTCAAACTGTTGGTTTAGCATTAAGTCAGGCAGTAGGACAGTTAGTGACACAGTGACTTAGTTATTTAAAGTTACTTAAATATTGTGGGTTTTTGCTAAAACGTTTAAAGGTATAATTGAAAGGTTTAGAAGCAAAGATAGTAATCTCTGCTTTTTAATGTTTTTTTATTCACTACTATAGAAAATTCAAAAATTACCATTTGAATTAGTAGCACACAACTAATGGTGGACTAATGTAAACAACTGTTATTATTAGGAGTTTGCTACTTTTGCTTCTATACATCTTAATACATTTTTGTACAAAATTACCACCAAATATTGCAGTAAAATTTATTTATTCCGTTAGTTTTTGTTTCTATTTTCTTGGCGACCTTTTGCAGTGAATACGTACATGTCATTGCAAACTATTACTATTTCTTATTTACTTTGTAAATAAGTTTTTTTTAGGTTATTTTAACCTTTAGAAAAGTTTATACTACTAATTAATTGATTTTCTTTTTGTAAGCTAAATAAGACTCTTTTTGTTAAGGTACGTTCACACCTATCAAATATTTGACGTTTTTTATCAAATATTTGTTGGCTGTAATGTGAACACAAAATATTTTTGAAGAGCAAACAAAATATCAGCTGTTTTTCGTGAAACATTTTTATTTGTCAACCTACAAATATTTTCTTAATGTGAACACAATGTGAACACCAAACATGAAAAAATTTTTGTTAAACGTTAAAAAAAACTATTTAATAATATTTTTTACGATTTCATAGAAATTTCTGCCTAAAAACAAAAAATTAAATACATTTTTATTTCATAATGTGCTTAAAATGAGTATTTCTATTTTGACGTTTTGTTTGAAGAAACAAAGCCAAACACAATTCAATACAAATAGTAAAAGTTTGTTTGCCCGGTGTTCACATTACAACAAATAATTTCGTAAAACAATTGACGGATAAAACAGTAAAAAAACAAGATTTTGTTTGCAGGCAAAGAGGAACATAACAAGAACAGCTATTGCGCAACCAAAAGCCAAAAATATATGTGTTTATATTTACTAAAAAGCTATATCATTGAATAATAACTTCTATATATTCTAAAATTTCATTTAATATTGTTTTTCATCAAAATTTTACAACAAAAAAATACAAATTACATTTCAATACCTTGTGCAAGTGGAAAAGAGATAGATAGACTTGCACAAGGTATTGAAATTACATTTCAATACCTTGTGCAAGTGGAAAAGAGATAGATGGTGGATCTTTACTGTCATGTTGTTGCTATTTAGTATAGTCAATGTAGCGAAAAACCTTGGTTGTTTGGAACGGTTTATAGCGATTTCAAAAAAATCGTTATAAGCCCGGAAATAACCAAATTATAAATAATTTTCATTAAATTACATATCTATAAAATTGAAAATTATAGAGAATTGTTTATTATTAATATATTTTTACATCCATTAATATAATAAATAATTGTTTAAATAAATTGAGTAATAAATTAATTAAATAATTTCTCAATTAATTACTAAACTATAGACTAGATTATAACCTATAGACTAGACTATAAACAATACTATAAACTAGAGTATAGACAAGACTATAGACTAAACTATAGCTTGACTATAGACTAGACCAGCGGTTCTCCCGGTTTTTACTTCGTGGACCCCTTGAGGAATTTATTTAAATTCGCGGACGGGTGAACTGAGTATGTTAGCTAATTTTTCGGGAAAATAATATAAGAAAGTTGAACTTCTTCGATATTGTTGCGGAATGCGTTATCCGCATAATATATGACTTGAACTCTTTGCGAAAGTACTGTGAATTTTACTGCATGGTTTTGACTATTTACGCATTTTCTGATGTTAATTTAATAATATTGGTCGACAAAATCAAGTTAAAATCTGTGTATCACGTCGGAATGGAATATTTATATTTAAAATTACCTGGATTAACGTATTGAAAACGAATAAAGAGTCACCTCTGTTTCGGAAATATATTATTTTAATCCTTCCAAACAAGAACACTTTTGTTTACAATTAGACAAACTTAAATCTGCGATAAGCTTGTCCTTGAATTATGAAATGCGGCCTAACTTCATACTCCGAGATAACAGTATCTCTTATTTAATTGTAATTTGGGAACCGTTGGACTAGACTGCAAACTAGACTATAGATGCATATATTATGTAGCATAACTATATATAGTATGTTGTTACCAACCAATAAATAACAAAACAAACAACAAAAATAATAATTATCATTAATTTACGCAATTGCTTGAATTTCAATTAAATGTCACAACTTTGTCTCAGATTTATATTTTATAAAAAATAAAATAAAACCAGTCATATAAGCGACTATTTACATTTTTGTATGAGGTGATAACACTCATTTTCAGAAAATAAACAAAGAACAGCTGTCATTGACGCTGTTTGATCTTACATTTGGTTTGCAAGATCAAATAATTATTTTACCAAAATGGCGTAAATTATTTGACTTTTGGTGTTCACATTGATGAAACAATGAGAAAATATTTATTTGCCAGCAAATCAATTTGTTTTATGAAAATCATCCGCATTGCTGTTTGTTAACATGAAATATTTTATGTTCAGATTCGACAAACAAAGTTTTTTCAATCGTGTTATATATTAATATTATACACTTTTATTATAAAATTTTAATTTTAAACCTAATAAAAATAGTTAAAATTAAAACAAATTGCCAAATTGCTTTTTTCTTGCATGAAAATATACGATATTCTGTGGCTGCAAAACATGTGTGTGTTTGAACCAAATTATTTTTGCACTGTTTGATAAAACAATACCATCACATATTTGTTCAAGTCTGAACATGAAATAAATATTGCGTTTGTTTGACGCAACTTTATAAATATTTTATAACAAATATTTGGACCAAATATTTTACAGGTCTGAACGTAGCTTTAGATTAAATTGGTTTTAACTATATGCAGTGGATAGGTCCCACTCAGCTTCTTTATCATATGCCAGAATCAGAGCTTCTTGTTTATAAGGTCTATAGGCTTGTTATACCTACTCTTTAAAGGTTTCTGTCTTAAATTTGAATAACTTTGTAAGTCGTAGTAGTCCTTGTGAGAACAAAACTTGATTAGATATATATCTGAGATGATGTTGATCTCAGAGAGAGCCTTCTGCATAGCAGTCATAGCAACGTCTGGACTATAAGGCGTACAGCTATATATGACAGATTGTTGTCATAATTTCTGCCTACTCTAGACATATTTCAGTCAATACTCACTTCAAACTATTCAGTTGCATTCGGTGAAAGTTCCCAGTAATGATCCGGCCAGATTTCAGCCACTCGTAATAGACACCATTTGTGGTGATAGAGGCCATATATAAGTTTGTCATTAAATGTGTAACACCATGAAATTTTCATCTGAAACTCATTCTGAGACAAATGAATGTCGAAGTGTGTGTTGGCCTTATTTCACGGTGGTCTTTTTTACTCTTTTGAGCTTGTGACGACTCACCAACGCCCCTTTGTATATCTTACACGCGGGTATCAATTTTTGTACATGGTTCTGCCGTTCCATGTACAAGCACTTTAATCAAGTACTCGAGCTATCTAATCTCTAACCATTGCTGCCCCGTTTCTTAACATAACGTACATTAATAATCACGCAGATGTGATGGCCTCTGTTCGGTATACCGAAACACTAATCCATCAAATAAGCCGAGGAATTTGTTCTTAAGTACTCACAGAGATCACACTGTTGTAAATCTGATATGAACAGAGTTTTCCCTGAACATACCTGGGCAAGGTAAGAAAATTCAATGGTATCACTTGTATAAGATAACTTTCATCCATCACCATTCAACGTAGCACACTTCTCATTCATTCGACACACCCATAGAGAACAACAACCGATACACTCATTCTAGGTATATGGGCATATCAATATATTCATCATGTATTCTATACATACATTTAAAACCAACTCATTTCCAATGATTAGTCTCACAGTCATCCCTGTGTGGTGTAACTGTTGATTTCGGCAACGGCACCGAACTTATCCCGAATAATACATTTCACCGTGAATCAGTCCTTTAAGCGACATTCTCTTCCCGCAAATTTGGGTTTAAACCATAGCTACTACGTGGATCCCGAAGGAACCTCAACCCGGCAGACTAGAGGTATTGGTAGCACCTCTTCTCCCCGGAATTAGGGTCTTTCTTCAAGGTAACATGCCCCAGGGGGTCTGTCTAAAAGTAAAAAAAAAAGTTTGAGTAATAATTTCAGACTACCTCGAAAAGGAAAATTACGCTATTCATAATTCTTGGGTTGTTTACTCAGAAACTAGCAAAGATAATTCTATGAATTTTGCAGCACGTTTTTTTTCCATCCAAGGATCAATTGTATTCAAAATCATAACAACCGATCCAATTTTCCCACTACTTTGGCATATCGTTGTTAATTCGATTCTTATTGAAGTGGACAACAGAGGGATAAATGTTGTTACTGATATCAGGAAGATGTTGTGATACTGGTATCAGGAATGTTCCCAGACGTGATTACCGATTTTATGTCTGGTGATTATGTAAAAATCATGACTGAGTCCAAAGTTATAGGCATTTTAATTTAAAAAATTAAAAAAAGGCGATTTTTTGCCATTTTTTTGGGAAAAAAGTATCTTTTTCTTTTTAAGTTATCTAAAAAGTTTCTAAGAAGATGTATATAGAATTTATACTTTTTGAAAAGCTGACTTTACATAAAATACGATAAATGAAACAAAACCTAAAAATTTTTGATACCGAGGGGACCAGGTCCATCCAAAAAACCCTATTTTTTTATAGAAAATTCAATTTTGAGCATAAATTCTCAAATCGCATAGTCGATATCAAATTATAGTGACCTGTTTTATATGACCCAATATGTTCTTAATCATTTTGTAACGGGTTTCGATAACCCCGCCCCTGGTATGGATATAATAGGCAAAAAACCAAAAAATCCCATTTTTGGGATTTTTTAAAACTTTTTTGGGAATTCCGGGATTTCTAATAAGAAAATTCGAACTTTTTATTTAATTTTAGATTTTGAGTAAAAAAATCTACCTAACTGTAAAATTTCATCAAAAAATATTCATAAATAAAATTTTTATTGCAATTTGAAAAATTTGTATCTTCGCAAAAACTGAATAAAAAACATTTTTTAATTTTTTTAAAAAAAGTATTCCGCGAATTTTTTAATTTTCAAAAATTATATACAGTTTTGAAAAATAGACAAAATTACCTTTCCATTGATATATAACATGCCTACCTAATGTTTTTTAAGTGACAAATTAATTAGGGAAAACTCAACATCTTTTAGAAAATTTACCTAGCACTATTATTTTCATCCATAACGTTAACTCTTAAATTTGTTACATATATTAAAAAATTTTCAGGTATTATTTTTTAAACTGTAATGATTTTTACCCCTATAGGTCACTTTAATAGGTAGCTTATTAAAGTGACCTATTGAGGAAAAATTCATTACATAAGGATACGTTAGACATATTAGGTAGAATATCATAACCCTTTAAAAAATAATTTAATTTAAGTACCTGTAATTAATATATAAGACAGGTTTATATCTGTTTGTAATTATTTGTAATTTTCTAACCATGGCGATCGTACTAAAAAAAAATGATTTGTGCTCCATTTTATTTGAACACTCTTCAGCTCCTTTTCAAGATAAAGTGAACTTCTTATTGAAATATATTGAAACTGCACATAAAAATAAAGTGGATAAAACTGATATATGTAAAATTGAAAATTTTATAAAATCAGTTGATATAAAACTGAAGAGTGTTCGGTATTCCATTGCTAAATTTCGATCGAAATTTTCTGATTGGCTGGATGAATGTGTAGAAGTTGCTATTTGCGTATCAACTGTTGGTGCTCCCTGTAAGCAGTATGAGGATTTGAGCTCAAAATCTAAGAGGAAAAGGTTATCAACTTCACTAGAAACCTTATCTAACGAAGAAGTTTCGGACACTTTTAAAGCAATGTTAAGAAAAGAAAAACAGCCTTTGGATGCCATAAAAATTGCAAATATTCTTCCAACCGCATCACCAAGACGACTGAAAAGAATTGTAAAGAGTATACCCACACCATCATCTGATACAACGTTCACTGAGGAAGAAGCTATTGCGCTTATGTTGCAGCTGGGATTAAGTCGTGATAACTACATAACGTTAAGAAAGGCGCTATCTGAAAAAGGAGTGGATGTTTTACCATCATATGACAAAATAAATGAAAAGAAGAAAAGCATTATACCACCTCCTATTGAAATAACTGATCGGAAGGCTGTTATTGGACTCGGCGCTCTACTCGAAAATACTGCTTTAAGGATTGCTTCTGACTTTTCTTCAGACCAACTTGTAATGTGACAATTTTATAATTTCTACTCCTTTGCAGTTTTATTTCAATTTAATTTTAAAAATTTACTTTAATTTCACTTTTTAACATCAATTTAATTAGGTATATGTCGATGAGAATACTTCCCTAACATTTTAAGTGATAATATTAAGTACTTACAAATGCAACAATGCATTATTAAGTACCTTTCAATATTACATTGGACCAATGTGGTTTTATGATCTTTTTATTCTTCTTTGCGTTTTTCAGCATTTTCGATCATGTATATATTCTCAGCAAAGTATACATGATATGAGAGAGATATAATCTTATATTGTTGTCTCTTTTAAACATTTACTATTTTCATAGGAAAAAAATAAAAGCTTTTCTTACAATATTTGCATATTATCAGATATACATGATAATAAGCTTACAATTATCTGAACTGGTTGGCTTTTTAGTAAAATACATTTGTTCGTTCTTTTTAAATCCAGCAGTGAAATCACACACATCGGCAAATATTTGTGGGAAAAGTGATAATAGTAAGAAAACGTGGTTTTCTCTGAAAATTCTGAATTGTATAAAGTTTAAAAAGACAGAATATACTAAATAATAAAGTTTAAAAGATAATTTGCTGTATATAATTTTACAAATTTTTACAATTTTAAAAGAAATTTCTAAATCTCTATATTCGAAAGGAAAATTACATCTTTCCTTACAATTATAAACAGAAAGGTAAAGAAAATTTAGATAAAAATTTAGTTATTTTTCACTGATTTAGTCAATTTTCAATATAGGATTATTATACTATACTCTCGAGTAAATATTATTTATCTTGGACCAAGATTTGGGACAACGTGTCCCAAACACCAGTCACTTACTCGAGAGTAACCAGTTTGAGTGTTGCCTCAAAATCTGTTGATGTGGCCACCAACTAGTAGTTTTACATGCCTTGAATCTGTTCCGCATGGACAACAAAGTGCTTAGTAATAATTCAGCAAAACCAAAATTTCATTGATCAAAACGGGATTGGACACAAATCATAGAAGTATTCAACAGAAATCCAGAAAATAATACACCTTACAATGATTCAGTCTAACCCATAAACAAATTTCCTAATATTCTAACTTAGAGACTCAAAATTACCAATTAACAACAGAATAAATTTCTTTCCAAATTACAACTAACTTCTAAAATTATAATTATGGCTTATAAACTATCTTAAGAAGTTCAAATTTTAACAATTCATTATTAAAATCACATCTTAAAATCCAGAAAAATTAAATTTATATCAATATATTAACAACTATTTAATATTAACAACAATTAAACTTAGCTTAATGATCGTATCTAATATTTGAAATAATATGTCCATTAAAGTTTAAAAACAAATACCGAACAATATGATCATTTGTTATTTCAAATATTAAAAACGACTAAATCAAAATTCTATATACTAACACCTATATTAATATTTTCTAAATTAAAACATGATCTGATGAAATTTTAACAACTATAAATTTACTTATAATTAAATTTTCCTAACTATTAAATAATTTAACTAAGTAAAAATTAATACTAAAATTAACATCTTAATATAAACATTACAAATACGGTGTAAATCGACCCCAAAATCACCAAGCAGAAGGCCTTCAGCATTGGAATCGAGACCCTACTGTAAGTTACAATTTGTTAGTTCCTTTTGTTTTATTATTCCAATAAGATGCTAATATTTTAGTAGTAATTACTCGCTCATTGATAATTTTGATTTATTCTTTTCATTTTTCATTAAACATTACAACAACAAAGAAAGTTTGTTGCTTTACTCTTTTAGTGAGTTTTGATTTGAATTGTTGAAGCTTTTCTCTGTTGTTTAATGTAAATGAGAATGATACTTTTTTTTTACTCTTTCCTTTATAATTTATCTATTATCATAATAATTTACTTACTTTAAATTTAAGAGAAATAATGAAATGTATTTCTGAAGAGATTTTGTTATAATACATATAATTTTGAAATTGAAATTATGACAGTGTGATACTCTTTTGATTATGTAGAACTACAGGGACAGAGGTAAGGTAATGTGTGATAGGGTTTTCTTATAAACTTTATAGGCCTTCGGAAAACACGGTCGGGTGGGTTGAGAGCCTTTTAGCAATAACACCAATGCTAACAAAAGGATGTGATATTGTTTGTAGGAGGAATTTTTATAGTTTTTTTTTTATTTAATAAAAAGGGCAATTAAATCGCACGTAAGTTTTTTTCTTATTGTACGGAACCAGGTACAATGGAACAAGATCCCCGCCCATATCTCCCGATCTAGCTAGTCAGCCAGTACGTGCGTAAGGTTCCATATGGCCAAACATTGTAGAAAAGTTTTTAACTTCTACTCCCCGAATATAACCTGCTACAAACTAAAAAAAATAAATTCTTGTGATCTTCAACTCATTTGTAAGTGGGAATGTGATGGATTATCAGCACTCTCGGAATTTAAACAAATCAACACAAGTGAATCATCTTCCGAGTATAAAAGTGTATTTATGGCATCGCTAGTTCCATTAAGAATTCGAAAGTATGCTGACAGCGATTCTCCATCAACCAGTTTCGATGATATTTGGAAGAATTCGACTCCAGGATCCAAAGCTTTTTGTAGGCCAATAAGCTTTGAGTATATAAAGGAATCCAAAACAACAACGCAAGATTTGATAAATCGTATTGAAGCAGAAATTAAAAACTTGGAACCTATAACAATCGAAATAGAAAATTATTCGTTTAACATGTCCTATGATTTAAAACTTACAATGATTGATGGGAAAGTTGGAAATGCCATTACAGGAACATCATCTACTTGGTACTGCTACATATGTGGTGATAAAAAATCAGAATTTTCGAATATTTCCAAGCAAAGATCAATAAATGAGGAAACATTACAATTTGGAATATCCCCCCTACATGCTCGCATACGATTTCTGGAACATTTTCTACATTTAGCATATGATTTAAAGTACAGAAGCATACCGGAAAATGCAAACAAAAGTGCAAATAACAATAAGGAGTTAATGGAAATGAGAGCCAGTGAGAAACGAAGAATTCAAGAGGAATTTAAAAAGCGGATGGGATTAAATATTGATAAACCACTCACAGGATATGGAAGCACAAACGATGGTAATACCGCTAGACGTTTTTTTAAACATTTTGAAACTACTTCCGAAATAACCGGAATTAGTATGGATTTACTGCAAAAGGTCAATATTATTCTAATGGCGATAAATAGCAAGCATAAAGTGAACGCAACAAAATTTGGAGAGTATTCTACAAAAGTTTCTAAATTACTTTTGGAATTATATCCCTGGAAAGAAATGACACCTACAGTTCACAAGATATTATGTCATGGAAAGGTCATCATAGAACATAATATTCTGCCTTTAGGAGAGCTTACAGAAGAACCCCAAGAATCGAGGAATAGAGACTTTAAGCATATTCATCAGTTTAGCTCAAGGAAGTGTTCTAGGCAGTCTCAAAATGAAGATATTTTTAATAATCTGATTCTATCTTCTGATCCTGTTTTATCTACTATAAGGAAACGTTGGATTTGCTACAAAACGTTAGCATTTGAAAATATTCATGAATTTAAAGATTTACTTTATCTTTTAGATATGGACTACTGTGATACCGATTATTTTACAAAATTATATTAATTTATAAAAAAAAAAATAAATAAAGACTATTTTTATATAAAATAAATACTTGTTAATTTTTTTTAGGGATAAAGAATAAAAGATTAATCGTAAAAAGTGGCTGTAAAAATTCATAAAAATTTAGGTAGTAAAACATGCCTAACAAATGTATGGATGAAAATAATAGTACTAGGTAAATTCTCTAAAAGATGTTGAGTTTTCCCTAATTAATTTGTCACTTAAAAAACATTAGGTAGGCATGTTATATATCAATGGAAAGGTAATTTTGTCTATTTTTCAAAACTGTATATAATTTTTGAAAATTAAAAAATTCGCGGAATACTTTTTTAAAAAAAATTAAAAAATGTTTTTTATTCAGTTTTTGCGAAGATACAAATTTTTCAAATTGCAATAAAAATTTTATTTATGAATATTTTTTGATGAAATTTTACAGTTAGGTAGATTTTTTTACTCAAAATCTAAAATTAAATAAAAAGTTCGAATTTTCTTATTAGAAATCCCGGAATTCCCAAAAAAGTTTTAAAAAATCCCAAAAATGGGATTTTTTGGTTTTTTGCCTATTATATCCATACCAGGGGCGGGGTTATCGAAACCCGTTACAAAATGATTAAGAACATATTGGGTCATATAAAACAGGTCACTATAATTTGATATCGACTATGCGATTTGAGAATTTATGCTCAAAATTGAATTTTCTATAAAAAAATAGGGTTTTTTGGATGGACCTGGTCCCCTCGGTATCAAAAATTTTTAGGTTTTGTTTCATTTATCGTATTTTATGTAAAGTCAGCTTTTCAAAAAGTATAAATTCTATATACATCTTCTTAGAAACTTTTTAGATAACTTAAAAAGATAAAGATACTTTTTTCCCAAAAAAATGGCAAAAAATCGCCTTTTTTTAATTTTTTAAATTAAAATGCCTATAACTTTGGACTCAGTCATGATTTTTACATAATTCTTTCACTGCTTGATATATAGACTTGTTGTTAAGCGAATAAAAAAAAAATGGCGAAAATCGGGAATATTTGGACCCGCTATTATCAAAAAACTAAAGTAAGGACGGTAGAAATTTTAAAATTTTAATTTTCAAATGCGAATATCTCCTAAACTATAAGAGATAATTTACTGCTACGACGACATTTTTTATAGTGCTCGATGAGAAGATTCTATGTACGAAATTTTTTTTAAATCGGAACTCAAATGAAGAAATAAGATCGTTTTAAAAATTTAACATAGCCGAGGTGTCCTAATTTGAGGACCCCCCGCCGGGCCCCTGGTTGGTCTATAAGGTCCAAATTCAAAACCTAAACTCGACAACACCTCCTTTTTGTGCATACCAAATTTCATTAAAATCGGATTAACCGTTTAGAAGTTACCGAATTATTTCCCTCTTTTTTTTTTTCCTATACCACTGTGCAACGTTCGCCTACTATACCTGTCGTAAGATTTTTGCAATCAAATAGGGACTTAGTTCCAACATAGTTAAATGGATGTACACAGTTTTAGTTTGTCCTAATCTTATATACGGATCTCTTGTATGGTGGAGTTCAACTAAGAAGAATTTTGTTGTTGATCAGCTATACAAAGTTCAGAGATCAGCATGAATTGGGATAACTGGTGCTCTAAGAACTAGTCCTTCAGAAGCTCTGAACACTATCCTACCGGTAGATCTGCATATAGTGGCCATATGGACACGCTAAGATCCAATCTTGAACCCACCATCCGACTATATTACCCCACACACGGTCGTTGATAGAGTTCCAGGAGCGAGTGGTCTAGAGGTAACCTACCGAGCGAATATAACTTCAGAATCTTTACAGATGGTTCTAAAATGAACTGAGGTGTTGGTTTTTGTGCCATCTGTGAAGAAGCTAAGTATATCTCACCGTCTTCGCAACAACTGTTATTGTCTTTTAGGCCTCAATATTCGGGGCAAAATAGGAATCTTTGTCGATAGTCAAGCGGCACTATTCTCACTAAACTCTTATACTACCACTTCCCTATTAGTTAGACAATGCAAGAAGAATCTGTCAAGGCTGGGTAGACTGTTTAACCTTGTTTGGGTCCCAGCGCATAGAGACTACTATGGCAATGAACAGGCAGATGAGCTTAGCAGAACGGGAACTATAGGGAAAATAGGTGGAATAAAGGAGACACATGCAAAGGTCCCTAGTTATTGTGGCCCTCCTTCAATGAGAAACGCACAAAACACCTTATAAACCGAAGTAGGCGGGGCATATTGAGATTGATAGCAGTAATACTAGGACACTGGGTGTTAGACAGACATGGAAGTCAGCTGGGGTTACACTTCGATGAACACTGTCGCAGTTTTAAAGACAGGGAAAAGGAAGAAACGGTCTTCCATCTTTTCTGTGAATACCCTGCTCTGGCCGTAAAGAGAAACTGCTTTCTTGGTAGTTAATTCAAATCTAACCTTGGTAAGATATCTGGGTCTGAGCTTAATGATATTCTGAGATTTCTCACAGCTACAGGTTGGATCTAATACTATAAATACTACATTTGACGAGTGGACTGGTCCGTTCAAAACAGAGTCTCTTTGACTCTACTTAACAGTTCGTATGCAGTGAATTACCATGTTAACCAACCAACCAACGGCACCTCCCTAATAAATAAATGTTCTGGAAATTCTTAAATTTTACACGTTTAACATAAAATCTATAAGAACACTTAGAAAGGTTAACTTTCAATAGAGGGCGTTGCACATGTCTTTCAAGGTCATTCGATATTTTCTTCAGATTTAAGTATACCTAGAAATTGTTCATTATTTTAAACATTTCACGGAAACAACTTAGTTTATTTCTAATAAATATTTAATATTATTTTCATTATAAAATTCATTACTATTTAACAAAACTAATATTAATGTTATAATTACAAAAGTGTTAAGTGGAAATTTTGTGCATATTAGTTTTACCACACAGCACTAATGACTTTATTTTTAATTTAATTAAATATTCTATTGGTCTTTTTACAACAAATTTTCTGTGGTAAAATTTTTAAAATATAAACAAAATTAACAACAAAAAAAATAAAATAAAGTTATTTTCAGCAATTTAGGGCTTAAATGTTGAAAATTTAAATTATTTTATTGTTGCAAATAAAATAAATTTTCATTTAAATATTTCTATTTATAATCCTAAATCCACACAAATACGCCACCACATACACACACACACGCACATATATTTAGTAAAGTGCATTTTCCATAAAACTAAATCAAGTACAAAATTTGTTTAAATACAATTTTATTGAATTTTTTTGTTCAACACTTTTATTTATTTATATTTTATATTGGGTGTACAGCAGCAGCAGTAGCAACAACAATAAACAATTCAATATTTAACATCAATGTATTTGTTTAACAAATACCAACCAACCATTCATTCATCTAAAGGTCAAATGTTACATGAAAAACGTAGAAATAAATAAATTTTTAAAAAGGGATAAACACATAAAACTTATTGAAATTTATAAAAATCAGCTTATTTTATATTATTTTTTTTTCTTTATTTAGCATTAAGGATTTAAAAAAAAAGAGTGAACAATAAAGCACTACATTTACACAGTCACTCGATTTTGTTTATTTAGGGACATTTCTAGTTTTTCAATAAATCCCCACAAAAAATAAGAACAAATATTTAACAGAAATTTGATTTCAATTTCTTTAATATAAAATAATGCTTGTGTAAATTTTTAAGGAAAAGTTAAGGAACAAGTTACTCCTTAAATATTAAATATTTATAAATGAAAAGAATTATGTGCATATTTTTCAATAATAGATAGAAAATTAAATATTTGAAAATATTTAAATAAAATGAACACGATATCAATTTAGATTACCATCAAGTTTGAGTTCTATACTCGGCTATGATGAATCTTAGGTTAGGTTAAGTAGGCAGGTCGTCCTCGCAATGTCATCACTGGGGACACACTTGGGTCCAGTATTTGATCCCTTTGCGATACCTGAAACGAGAGAAAACGGTCAGCGTATTAGTAGACTTCGACCTAATCACTCTAGTTTCCTAAACCGAACCAGTTTGTCGCACGAATATAGGAATCTATCTTTCGGATATTGACCTTCGATAGATCCGATAAGTCATGCAGAAAATAGCTACCTAGCAGACCCATTCTGTGATCAGCTAGGGCGGGACAATGACAGAGGAAGTGAGTTATACTCTATTCTTCCTATTCATACTGGTAGCTCCTGCAGAAGTCGTTACTTTGTAAGTTCAGTCTTCTTGCATGGAGTCCAAAAGGCCAGTGGCCAGTTACCACTGCCGCTAAGTTCCGTAGATTAACTCTCGGAATATATAAAAGGGCTTGGGATCTCTGTGGGTTGTAAGATGGCTACATGATTCTTGCCTGTCTACAGATGGCCTCATTCGACGATCTGCATTGTATAGGTTTTCACGTATCGAAAGTTTGATGTCGTGTAGACACCACTTAGAACCTTAAGGGCTGCCTGGCTGTCGGTATAAATTCGAATATTAGCACCGTATATTCGATATAACCTGAGCCAGTTTGCAGCTCGTTTTATGGCTGATTATTCAGCCTGAAGAACGCTACATTGATCAGGAAGCTTGAAGGAGACTTCCGTTCCCGAATTGTTTGATTTTGAGCCATCGGTGAAAACCTTATACGATCCGTCATGGAGGATTGTTTCCATCACATTTGGATCGTGTTGGATATTCACTGAAAAGCTTCTATCAAAAGAATCATATGCCACATACCAATTGTATTGAGTCTAATAGCCGCGTTAAGGGCAACCTCTTGAGCCATTAGATCCATAGGTATCCATCCCATCATGACAAAGACAGCCTTTGATGGGGTGGTGCGAAGGGCCCTCGTACGAAGGATTCCCTTAAAACTTTTACGGTGTGAGTCCTTTTGTACAGATTTCCACCACACAAGTGCACCATACAATAGTATGGGCTTGACTAAGAGCCATTTGGTATTCTTAGGGCTTATGTCCCATGATTTACCAATTGCTCTCTTACACGACTATAAGGCAGCAGCCGCTTTTTGATTGAGTGTTCAAATGCCATACACACAGAAAAAAGATTTGTTGGAAATCGGTGGTAATTACAGAAATTTAATAACATTAACAAAAATTTGGTGTTAACTATTAAAAGTCTTACATCATAACAGTTTTTCTATAGCTAGACATATAAAAATATAATTGTAATAGAATTGAAGTTCCAATAAATATTTAAGTAGTTATCATAAACGAAACATACGTTTATCAAAACTTTTGGATAAATTCGGTAGATGTAATGGTAATAATTCAGCAAATTTATAAGTGAAATCCAAATATTGGTGTTTGCAATCAAATTTTATAAATCCCAACTGAATAAATAGTAGCTTTTTTTGACATTGAAAAAATAAATTAAAATTATTATTAAAAAATAATTTGAAAGAAACGAAAAATTAGGAAATGGATCCAAACGTTTTTATCTCAGCATCTTGACGTTAATGGTAAGTACTAAGAAGATATCTTATGATTTCCATGTGCATATGTATGTATGTTAATAAATGAACAGTAATGTTTATGTATTTACATACATATGTATGTATATAATAATTAATTATAATTACATACATATATACATACATGTATGTATTCAATTTGCTACATTGTCCTTTTAGGTTTCCAATATTGTGCATCAAATGTCCTTAATATGTGGCTTAAATACATTACAAGGTATCGCCCTCTCAAATACCTCTTTTTTGCTGGTATAAAGAAGAAAGAGCCCAGAAATGGCAAAGGATAACACCATAATTTCTGTTATTAATAATAATTGTGGCCATAGGCTGATAATTCGTATATAATATTTAAGGTAAAATGACACAGAACGAAAAATTTTTAACCCACAGCACTAATTATACTTTTCTAAAGGATTCGGCAAAGCTGAATCCGAATCTGTCATCAAAATTTCTTCATCACATCTGGGATTCGATATCATGTCCTGGAGTTTGAAAAATCTCTATTTTTAGCACTTTTTGAGACAACTTTATCTTAAAATGTTGTATGTTATCATCTGAAAGTACATTCTGTCAACTTTAAAATGTGACATATCTTTTTTCTTTTTCGAGATATCTTTACCTAAAGCTTGATAAAAAAAATAAATTGACAAAAACTGCATTTTTTCGTACATTTCGCTTTTATATTACATTTTTTATGTTATAAGTTATATATTCCCAATTTTTACATTTTTGCCTATATGTATAATACTTTTTGAATTGCTGTAATTGCTGAGATATCATCCGTTGAAGTTGACGGACGGACAGACATCGTTAAATGGAATAAGAATGTGATTTTGTGTCGATTGGACCATAGGTGTGGATCCAATATTTTTGTTGTAAACAATATTTACAAAGCATAATACCCTCCGCATTATAGTACTGTAGGCTATTAATACCATGAATATACCGAAAACCATGTGTTTTTAAGCTTTATGTAAAGAAAAGAAGAGAAAAGATATGTTAGATGATAGGCAGAATGGACTTTCAGATGGTGTACAACATTTTATAAATAAGATTGACTTGGCGCTGTTATAATCTCTCAAAAAAGGGCAAAAATGGTGTTTCCAAACTCCAGGAAACGATATCTCAAATCCCAGATGTGATGTAGAAAATTTGGATTCAGCATGGCTCAATCCTTTAGAAAGGTATAACTCAGGGTTCTCTGACCTGTTCTGACCGATTGGTGTATGATACATAGATATGTATATCTCATGAATATAAATGATCAATAATCTCATGGAAAAAATTTTGTGTTCTTATCAGCCTATGACCATTTTATTCTATGTATTTTGATAAATAAAATAATTAATAAAAGCTATTTTAAAACCAAAAACAAAAATAAAGTTAGTTATTATTATTTAATCCAACCAATAGTTTCGGTTACTAACACCGAATTCGAATTTTTTATTCAGTTGTGTGTACCAATAATTCAGCAAAAGAACATAGCTTCTACCATATATTCGGCAATTCTAATCGAATTTTAGTATAGTTGTTGCAACCGACCAAATTCGATTGGCAACAAATTCGGTTATCACAACGAATCTGTTTTCTCTGTGTAGTTGTTTTGAATCCAGGATAACTCTCAGATATTTAGCACTATCCGATAACTTCAATTCTACCCCATTCAATCGTAGGAGAGTGAAGGTGGGTATCTTGTACTTCTTAGTAAAGAGAAGACGTTCCGTTTTCGATGGATTTACACCAAGGCCACTGACGTTTCTCCACGTGCTGAGTGACTTGAGTGCAGTCTCCATTCTTTGCGATATAGTATCCAGATATTTGCCAGATACCACTACAGACACATCGTCTGCATACGCTATTACCTTTAATCCCATAGACCCAAGATCCATGAGAAGTGGGTTCATAAATCTTAAATATAAAGGTACCAATAGGCCATTAGCGGAACTATTGTGTGCTCAATGAACTTCTTAATGTGCCCTATAGTCGTTATAAGCCTGCGAAGAAAACTTATTTAAATTATTGGAAATATTTAAAATATGTTTTTTGTATAAAAATTATATTTCTACATATATATGCTATTGAAAACTACAAACTGTGGTTTCATAAACATTCCTATTAAAATAAATTTATAAAATCTCTCTATAAGTTCTTAAAAAATATATTTTTTTAAATTTTTTTATTATTTGTATTATGGTACAAAAAAAGTGAAATTTCCCTTTTTATATATTAATAAGCGCCATCATTATAAAACACAATTATTTTCTTTCAAATATTTATTCTTTTTCTATTTATTTTTTTTTATTTTTTTTTTTTTTGTACATTAAACATTAGCAACACTTTCATTCTATTTTAAAAAGTTTTTTTCATGATATTATATTGAATGTTAGTTGAATAATGTATTAAGCGTATAAAATATAATGAATTGAATTCAATAGATTCTTTTTAATTTCGCATTTTTTCTTTATTATTATTATTTACTTTACAAATGCTTAACACTTTCATTTAATATTATGAATAGTTTTAAACTGTGTTCTATATTTAAAATTATAGATAAACACATACTTATATTTAAAACTAGAAATCAAAAGTGTTTTCACTTTAAAAGATGAATAGACATTTTAAGTACATTTAAACGAATATAAAGTTGGATTGCCGGAAAAATATTGCTAATTTAAGAACTTACTTCGAAAAGAACTGTTATAGTTTGTTTAAACTATCAACAATATTGTAATTAGGACAATGAGATTTTTGTTCGCTTTAGTATTTAGATGAATGATATGAATTTAAAGAACTAGCAAAGTAATCATTTAATTCTTAAAAGATTAAAATAAGCTACCGATCCATCTATCTATCTATCTATCTATCTATCTATCTATCTATCTATCTATCTATCTATCTATCTATCTATCTATCTTATCTATCTATCTATCTATCTATCTATCTATCTATCTATCTATCTATCTATCTATCTATCTATCTATCTATCTATCTATCTATCTATCTATCTATCTATCTATCTATCTATCTATCTATCTATCTATCTATCTATCTATCTATCTATCTATCTATCTATCTATCTATCTATCTATCTATCTATCTATCTATCTATCTATCTATCTATCTATCTATCTATCTATCTATCTATCTATCTATCTATCTATCTATCTATCTATCTATCTATCTATCTATCTATCTATCTATCTATCTATCTATCTATCTATCTATCTATCTATCTATCTATCTATCTATCTATCTATCTATCTATCTATCTATCTATCTATCTATCTATCTATCTATCTATCTATCTATCTATCTATCTATCTATCTATCTATCTATCTATCTATCTATCTATCTATCTATCTATCTATCTATCTATCTATCTATCTATCTATCTATCTATCTATCTATCTATCTATCTATCTATCTATCTATCTATCTATCTATCTATCTATCTATCTATCTATCTATCTATCTATCTATCTATCTATCTATCTATCTATCTATCTATCTATCTATCTATCTATCTATCTATCTATCTATCTATATATCTATCTATCTATCTATCTATCTATCTAT
>NW_023996056.1:0-25000 GCF_015586225.1 Lucilia sericata | reverse complement strand
AAATGACATTATTGCGAATATTTCAGCCTTAAAGACACTACAGTTGCTGGGAATACGGTGAGATATACTTATCCCAGCTTCTTCACAGAAGACACCAGAACTAACATCAGAGTTCATTTTGGAAGCATCTGTAAAGATTCTGATGGTATATTCGCTCGGTAGGTTACCACTACACCACTCGCTCCTCGAAGGAACTCAGACTTTGAACAAAAATCCGTGTGTAGGGTAATATAATCGGTTAGTTGGTTCAAGATTGGAGGTACTTGGCTTAAAATCTTAGTGTATTCATATGTTCTTGTTTTCCAACTTCTGCATGGGTTAAGCAGATATGGCTATAATATGTAGATCTATAGGTAGAATGTACAATATAGTGTTCCGAGCTTCTGAAGGAACTGTTATCCCAATGCATGTTGATCTCTACAACATAAAATGTTATAAATAAAGTAGTCTTGTAGTGTTGTAAATATGTATTTCATACACACTATCTCGACTACAGTCTCAGGGTTTAAAAAGGATTTAATGATGTAAGATCATCATAATAGTTTAGCTATCAACCACGAAGTAACCGTTATCTGGGGAACGAAGAACTCACCGAAGGATAACTCTCACTTTTCTTCTGATGCAAATAAAGTCACATTTCCAAGGAGCTGAGCTGACTGTAATCCTCAAAAAAGCTAAAATATGGTTAAGCTATCGACCATGAAGTAGCGGTTATGGTGGAAAAAAACAACTCCCCCAAGGATAAATCTTACTCTTCGTCCATATCTTCTGAGGCAAATAAAGTAAAATTTTCTAATAAGACGGACTCTAGGAATAAATCCAAACTAAAATAAATAAAGTCATATCTCTCTCAAAGTACTGATTAAATGAAAGCCTTACGTGAGCTCTGCCTTAATAACCTGTTCTTTTTCTATCACCGGGTGACTTGCAAAGAACGATCAAGTGGCGGTGTTTGTACTGACGCCGGTCCCGTTGTGAAATGCCCTACAATCTTCTAATCATATCCGAAGATTTCGTCGACAACAACCTCAAGCACACTGTTTAAATAGTCTTTGTTATTTCGGTAACAGTTTCTAGAGACGTACTTGGGAGACTGAACGAAGTATGGTCACCCTCAAAAAAACCTGCCTTGATAAACGGGACTTTTTCAATCACACTGATGGTATAATACATTAGATTCGAAGAAAAACATCTAGGCCACTATCGGGCCTATTGTGCGCTACTTTACTTGGAAAATGTTAATGGGGAAAACCAACTAATCAACCGAAGGCACTCAGTTTGGTCGTTAAATCTGTGGGTTTATCTTAAGGACATTGTCCGCAGACTGAGTATAAATTTGAGACCATCTTAAAATATATAATAGAGGACTTCCAAGTACTTCATACATATATTTAAGAAGAGCCAAGGACACAACTATACTTTTCCAAACGTTATAACTTGAACTAGGTGTTAGGTGTTATCGTCCGATGTTCAGAGACTCAGCCTTCAGGACCTAGTACCTTAAAACTTTCGCTTCCAAGATTTTTGATCCCATCAATGATAGAGAAAGTGTCTAAATCTGCTAGTAAAATTTTGTATGGCTGAAACTGTAATCACGTGTGTCCACTCGGATTACATACCATCATACTAACCTTAGACTTGCTCATTTTGAGGCGTCTTCTTGTCCTCTTCTCTTTACGATTACCCCATAGGATCTTTGTGGTTTCACCCACGGTTTCGTTATTCCGAGTGCTTGAGTAGGAATTTCTCGTTCATGTTTTTAATTCAGCCCTCCTTGTGTCGAATGGTTTTGCATTCGTTAGGTTAACTCCTTGAGTTCCCTTCCATTTATAGCAAGTATTTTCGCTTTTCCTTTACCTATTATTCCCGGGAGGACTTATACTCATACATTCCCGCTTACGCAGGGACATGTCAAAGAATTTTAAATAATTTTGAACGAAAGGGAATACGGCTCTAATCAATAGAGGTAGGATTACCCAACCGCAACGTACTGTAACCGTAAGAAAACGTGTCAGCTGATCGTTTTGATTAAGGAAAAGCAATGAAAATGCTTACCGAAATGTAGCCGTAACGTTTCAACCTGTATAAAATAGAATTTTATAACGTTGTTACGTGACATTTTTAGAACAGTGATGGCACTTTTGTATGTAGAATAGAACTGTGGCACAAATTCCCTTTTTTCTTACTTTTTTTATTTGTATGTACAAATTTGAATTTTTATATTATTATGCATAAATTTAATAAAATTGTTTAGCTTTTAAATTTTTAGGTTGCATATGTGATGTTAGTAATGTGTATACATAAAATTTTATAGAAAATACATTAATAACATATCAAACTCTAAGAAATCATAGTTAGACTGTTCAAAAAACCTTCTAATTATAGAAGCAGGCGTAAGTCAAACGTTCTAATTCAGTTAATTCCAAGAAAAAAAAATATACATGATTAAAATATTTCTCCTGGAGTTAGAGGTCTCCAAAATGTTGATATATAATTGATTATATCTTGATTAATTATTTATATATATGATCGATATAGGTATCAATAATAAGGTCTTTGAAATATCATTTGATTGATATATAATATGACATAAATTATTAACCCATTGAGAGCCAGGGTGAAATGTTGATATTGACTTTTTTACAAAAGCGCCGTTATCTCAAAAATATATCGATGTAACGGTATTTCATATTACATAAAATTTTGTAGACAACAATTTGGGCTTTCATATGATATATGTTTTAGAGCCTATCTCATTAAATGCAGGCATTGTGTGAGTTTAAAAATGCATTTTTTTAAAATCATTGATTTGTATTAAATGCAATTGATATTGCTCGAAACTACTTATCCGATATGCTCGTTATACATACATACATGCATGCATACATACATTCATTCATTCTTTCATTCATTCAATTTTACAAGTGCAATTAAAGGTAACTTTAAATTTTTCAATACTTTCTAAAAAAAGTTAAAAATAATTTTAAAAATCGCGCGATTGAGATGAGATAGGCTTCTCAATCATATATCACATGGAAGCCCAACATGTTGTCTACAAAATTTGATGTGATATGAAGAACCGTTATATCGATATATTTTTGAGATAACTATGCTTTTGTAAAAAAGTCAATATCAGAAAACATAAAATTTGACTTTTGGTCTCAATGGGCTAAAGATATATGTAATATTCTATATCGATCGATAGATATTTCTGAGACCTTTCTATTGATACCCATGTTGACAATATATAATAATTAGTAGCCGAGACATATTCAATTATATATCACAACTTTGAAAGCCTATAACTCCTGCACCTGAATAGAGAAGATAAATATTTTTCCACTTTTATACTCAGAGGAAGAAGTGCTATCATATGGTGTATTCAACAGGAATAGAACGCTTGGTGAGTTAAACGTTTTTACTTATATATATATTTTTTAATTTTGGTACCTTTTCTACTTAAACATTTTAAAGAAAGTGCCTCTCAATAACCATCACTGTTTCGAACAGCTGATTGAATATTTATTGTACTTTATTTTTGTTTTTATAAATATTGAATTTTTTTTAAATACATAAAATATTCTTAAGAAAATAACAAAATAAGCAAATTATTGCGAATTAATTTAACATTTATATTAAAAAACGTCTGAAAACTTCAATTATTTTGTGTTTATTTTCAAAACAAGTGTTACGTTTTTAAATGTTCTATAATTGAACAAACGTGCTAACAGTACGTTACGTTACAGTACGTGGGCAGCAACGTTTGGGTAATTCTACCTTAACATACATACATACGTAAATGTAGTAAGCTCACTATTGACAATGGATTGTGAGCTTACCACATTTGTTAACTTTTAGACAACGGATGTGTATAAAATTTAGATTGCGACAACGAATTGTTGCAATGTTGGCAACGCAACGTGTTGTCATACGTATGTATATACTTGACAACGGATGTTATTAAAAAATTTGGTGTCGATTTGGAACCAGGCGTGTATATATTTTCTTCCCTCTGTGTAGAATACCTGTTTGTGTTATTATTAAATATTGGCCTTGCGCTCATTTTAACAGCAGGAACGTCTATAAAGGAATTGTCGTTAGGTATCAGAAGAGTTTTCGTTTCTCTAGGGTAGCACACCAGTTACCTTACACACACACACAACTGAAGTATATGGTAAAGAATGACGAACTATACTTGTTTTTGGAATGAATAAATAAAATATTTTTACTTATTAGAAAATATCCTCATATAAGTAGTGAAATCAATCACTAGGGACTAATAGCAATTCAATAAATATTTCTAATTTCACAAGTAAGGGATTTCCCCCGAATAACATATAATTTTTTATTCCAAAAAGTAGCAATAAATAATGTCCATATATTTAAACAAAATTTCTTAGTAATTATTTCTATACATTTATTTCCACAAATTAATCTATTAATAATTTCCATTTTCTTATAAATAACAATTTATCGACAAAAAAAAAATATTCTAATGAATTGGTTCATGATTTTCTTTTCATTCACCCAGATTATTAATTAGATGAATTAATTTATTTTGTATGTATGTCTGATGAATCAATGAAGTATTAAGTGCAAAGTGCCAGTAATCAATTTAAACAGAGAAACGTGCCCATTATTTGATTTACTACAAAATATTTTCACAAAATTGTTTATGTTTAAGCTAAAAGAAAAATAAAATTCAATCGTTTTTAGGTAATTTAAATTAGTCATTTATATTTTAATTGCTTGAAATTCTTTAAATAAAGTTTCTTTATATTCAAATCCAATTTTGTGCAGATAATTGCGTAAAATTAAAATTAAAATGATTTGCCATTTGTCAAATAAAAATGAAACATTTTTTAGGTTTATTAAAATGTTTTTCCAAAATGTTTGTTTCGTATTTGTAGTAATTTTGTTTGGGTCAGTAACTTGTTACTTAAACTTAATTTAGGACAAAAATTTAATTTAAAATAATGTTAATTTAAAATAACAATTTACTTTTCTTTGTATGACTGTATAAAGCTATTAAATGAAGATAATCGTATTATTATTTTGTTAGAGAATTCTTTTATTTCCAACACCGAACGTTAGGTTTGGTTGATAGGAGGATGTATACTACATTTCATTGTTCTCTCCACATGCTCTGAATCCGCACGTTCAATTTTGTATAAATATGCTCGTAATCCTGTGTGTCCACTCAGAATACGTACCATCATACTAACCTCAGACTTGCTCATTTTGAGGAGATTTCTTGTCTTGCTCTCATCAGGGTCATTCCATAGAATCTTTGTGGTTCTACCCACCGTTTTATTATTCCAAGAGGCCTTATGGGATTTTCTCACCCATATCAAAAAAGATGGGGGGTATATTGTTTTTGTCATTCCGTTTGTAACACATTGAAATATTCGTCTAAGACCCATAAAAGTATATATATTCTGGGTCCTTATTAGATTCTAAGACGATCTAGCCATGTCCGTCTGTCCGTCTGTCTGTGGATAGAGTCCAAACGGAAGTAGCTAGAGAGCTGAAATTTTGCACATATACTTTCAGTTGATGTTCGTTTGGTATTGAAAATGGGCAATATCGGTCCACGATTTCGCCTAGCCCCCATATAAGGTTCCCTTCAGAAAATGACTTTAACGCTCATAACTGACTAAAAGAAGCACCTATAGCGATGAAATTCGACATAAACATATTTTATAGGAACCTTAAAATCTTTGTAGAATTTTAAAGGGATCGGTCCATAATTGACCCTACCCCCCATATAAGGTCCCCTTCAGAAATTGACTTTAACGCTCATAACTCTCTAATAGAAGCATCTATAACAATGAAATTCGACATGAACCTATTTTATGGAAACCTAAATCGCTTTGTAAAATTTTATAAGGATCGGTCCATAATTGACCCTACCCCCCATATAAGATCCCCATCAGAAAATGACTTTAACGCTCATAACTGTCTAAGAGAAGCATCTATAGCGATGAAAATCGACATGAACCTATTTTATAGAAACCTTAATAGCTTTGTAAAATTTTACAAAGATCGGTCCATAATTGACCCTACCCCCCATATAAGATCCCCTTCGGAAAATGACTTTAAAGCTCATAACAGCCTTAAAGAAGCATCCATAGCGATGAAATTTGACATGAACATATTTTATAGGAACCTTAATGTCATTGTAAAATTTTATAAAGATCGGTCCATAATTCACCCTATCCCCCATATAAGGTCCCCTTCAGAAAATTACTTTAACGCTCATAACTGTCCAAAAGAAGCATCTATAGCGATGAAATTCAACATGAACATATTTTATAGGAAACTTAGTGTCATTGTAAAATTTTATAAGGATCGGTTCATAATTGACCCTACCCCCCGTATAAGGTCCCCTTCATAAATGGCTTTAACGCTCATTACTAGCCTAAACTAAAATCGTTCTAGAAAATTTGACGAGGATCGGTCCATAATTGACCAAACCTCCCCCCCTAATAAGTTCCCTCTCAGAAAATGACTTTAACGCTTTTTGCTACCTTAAAAATACAAGTACAGCGACAAAATTTGTTACAAATTTCTCTACCAAATTTTAAGAGGATCAGTCCATAATTGATCCTATCGATATACATAATATGTATGATGGTAAAATTATGCATAGATGTAATGAATGAGAAAATTGTTTTGATAATAACAAAAGCATCGATTCTTAAATATCAAAGTTTATTTATAAGGAATCATTCCTTTTCGGCAATGTTTTGATGGTGGGTATACAAGATTCGGCACAGCCGAATATAACACTCTTACTTGTTAATTCAGCTTTTGTTGCTTCGAATGGTTTTGCGTTCGTCAGGTTAACTGCCTCGAGTTCCCTTCCTTTTAAAGTTAATACGTTCGCCCTTTCGTTGCCAACTACTCCCGAGTGGCCTGATACCCATATGATATAAAACTTACCTCTCGGAGAGTATTCAGTTAAAGCTTTCTTACAATTCAATACGGTCTTAGATTTAATTCTATCACCTGATATCGCCCTTATAGCCTTCTGGCTGTCGGTAAATATATTAATTCTAATCCATATATTTATATTCTATTTATTCTAATCCAATTCTAATCCAATTTACACATTCCGTTATTGCTCGGACTTCTGCCTGTAAGCTTGTGTTATGATTAGATAAACGGTGGTAAATTTCTGTTTCTAGGACTTCAATATAGAATCCCAGACCCACCTTCTCCCCCAATTTAGAGCCATTGGTGTAACAACGGTTTCCTACTGGTATTTGCTCTAATGTTTCGCTTGACCAGGACATTTTATCTGGCATCAGCGTTTCAAAGTTTCCGACATATTCTGTGTTTGGTATGCGATCAGACACGTCCGATAATTATGTATAACCTTCCAATGTGTCCAGTATACATTGATAACGTCTCCTATAACCGCTTTTGGCCAGTTCGCCTAAAGTAAAGAGCCGTTCGGCTGTAAGCTCCGCCTTATATCTTAAATATGTTTCAATAGGTGGAATATCTAGCAACGTTTCCAAAGCCTTGGTTGAAGTAGTACACATGGCACCTGTTATACCCAAGCAACATGTACGCTGCTTGGGTATAACTTACTCTTTTTGTCCAAATTCTCTCAATTCTTTCAATTTCAACTCTCAACACTTTAAAACAATGAAGAAATATCTTTTAAAATTTTCATCATTTCGCCTTGAACTATACAAACACCCAGAAATATCTTACTATTTATTTAACAAAATTATCTTAATTTAATAAATTGCTTAACTTTATATTAGTATAAATATCTATGTATAACTGTGGTATGTGTATGCAACTCAATCTTTATCGCCAGCGATTAATTTAAGCGCCTCAGGTGCTAAATTAATATAACAACTCTTCTACAACAAACAAAGTTAAATCTTTAAAGTTTTCTAAAGTCAAATAACTGTTCTCTTTTATTAAATTAAATACCATTTGAATTAGATAAGTTTTGTAGAAATTTATTTGGAAAAAAAAGAAATTCTTAAAAATGATTCATTTTTTACTCTCTTACTCTATGCCTTTCAATCTTATCTAAGGCAAACACATGTTGTCACTTCCGATTAAAAAAGATACTTTTCCATAGTAAAATTTGCGCAAAAAAAAAAAAAACTATTAAACAACGATTTCAAATTCATTATAAAATTATCAATGAAAAAAAAAGAATCCAAGAAAACAAATATCAATTAAGTTGATTAAATTGCAGAGCTTTGTCAAAACAACGCAGTAGTCTGAAAATAAACAAAATAGTTACTATTACGTTACTAGGTTTTTATTAAATTAAATTTTTGTAAAATTTAAAATAAATTTTAATTAATTCCATTAGGAACAGATGATTCTTTTTTGTTCATACCAATGTCAAATTTAATGATTTTATCTTTAGGGCTACTCAAGCGTTAAATGCAAAAATTTCCTCACGTGATTTTCTTTTGTGTGTGTTTTAAATATAAATCTGCTTTATCAGGTGTATAATAAACGTTTTTTATGTTTATTAGCTTGTTTTAAACCACAAAGAAAGATTATCACAAAATTTATAATATTTTTCAATTGCGGCATAAAATGACAACTTCAACTAATAATGACTAATGAAAATAATTTAAAAATTGTTAAACCTTTCATCATTCCTAAGATAAGTGTAATAATAGCTTGACCTTTTTATATTCGATATAAAAAGAGCAAAATTTGGATTTTTCTATCGAGCAATAACTATTATCTAGAACTACTAAGAACGATTCAAAGATCACTCCATAAAAATTTCCTCTATTATTCACTTATCAAAACTATATCGATATAAATTCAAGAGTCTCTTATAGGTCTCTGTTACCAATCAATAAAAAGATATCTCTATCTCTTAAACAAATTTTCAATTTCTTAACTAATAATCTCTGTTTTATAATACCAATTATATTGAAAAAAAAAGTACCACCTAACATTCTAATAATATCCCATTAATAAATAATAAACTGCCAAGTAAAAAAAAAAAATTCAATCATGACAATACAATTTAAATGATCAATAAATTTGACCCATATAACGTTTTTAAATGGCCCAAATAAACTCGTTTTTTTAACAGCCATAGAAAAAGCAAAAACTCAACTTTATATCACTCGAATTCATTTTTGTTTCGAGCAGCAACAAATAAACAATAACAACAAAAGTGATTTTGTTTAATGACGGATAAGATACGAAATAATCGCGGTTAATTCAATTGAGTCTTCCGACAGACGAAGACGGAGACACATGATACCGAGACGGAGACAAGCAAACGGTGATAATATTTAATTCGTTTATTATTGTTTGTATGTGATGATGTTGTTGTTATTTATTAACTTTATTTAAACAAATTTAATACCTTCATTGAAGACTTCTTGAAAGAGAAACATGTGTTTCTCCCGTTCTTGTTGTCTTAAATGTTTTTGGACCTAATCACCGAATGAGTTGTTGTACATACTTTAATTTTCAAACAAGAACATGCAAAATTTTGTTTTAAATTTCAAAAATAAAGAAATAATATTTCAGAACCAAATTATGCATACTCTGCACAGTGGTACGTACGGCTTAAGCAAATAATTGCGAACGAAAAGAAAATTGATTGAAAATTCTTTGTTAAGATAGAAGTTATTGAAAATTTACTTAAAAACTAACTAACTAACTAACTAACTAACTAACTAACTAACTAACTAACTAACTAACTAACTAACTAACTACTAACTAACTAACTAACTAACTAACTAACTAACTAACTAACTAACTAACTAACTAACTAACTACTACAACTAACTAACTAACTAACTAACTAACTAACTACTAACTAACTAACTACTACTAACTAACTAACTAACTAACTAACTAACTAACTAACTAACTAACTAACTAACTAACTAACTAACTAACTAACTACTAACTAACTAACTAACTAACTAACTAACTAACTAACTAACTAACTAACTAACTAACTAACTAACTAACTAACTAACTAACTAACTAACTAACTAACTAACTAACTAACTAACTACTAACTAACTAACTAACTAACTACTAACTAACTAACTAACTAACTAACTAACTAACTAACTAACTAACTAACTAACTAACTAACTAACTAACTACTAACTAACTAACTAACTAACTAACTAACTAACTAACTAACTAACTAACTAACTAACTAACTAACTAACTAACTAACTAACTAACTAACTAACTAACTAACTAACTAACTAACTAACTAACTAACTAACTAACTAACTAACTAACTAACTAACTAACTAACTAACTAACTAACTAACTAACTAACTAACTAACTAACTAACTAACTAACTAACTAACTAACTAACTAACTAACTAACTAACTAACTAACTAACTAACTAACTAACTAACTAACTACTAACTAACTAACTAACTAACTAACTAACTAACTAACTAACTAACTAACTAACTAACTAACTAACTAACTAACTACTAACTAACTAACTAACTAACTAACTAACTAACTAACTAACTAACTAACTAACTAACTAACTACTAACTAACTAACTAACTAACTACTAACTAACTAACTAACTAACTAACTAACTAACTAACTAACTAACTAACTAACTAACTAACTAACTAACTAACTAACTAACTAACTAACTAACTAACTAACTAACTAACTAACTAACTAACTAACTAACTAACTAACTAACTAACTAACTAACTAACTAACTAACTACTAACTAACTAACTAACTAACTAACTAACTAACTAACTAACTAACTAACTAACTAACTAACTAACTAACTAACTAACTAACTACTAACTAACTAACTAACTAACTACTAACTAACTAACTAACTAACTAACTAACTAACTAACTAACTAACTAACTAACTAACTAACTAACTACTAACTAACTAACTAACTAACTACTAACTAACTAACTAACTAACTAACTAACTAACTAACTAACTAACTAACTAACTAACTAACTAACTAACTAACTAACTAACTAACTAACTAACTAACTAACTAACTAACTAACTAACTAACTAACTAACTAACTAACTAACTAACTAACTAACTAACTAACTAACTAACTAACTAACTAACTAACTAACTAACTAACTAACTAACTAACTAACTAACTAACTAACTAACTAACTAACTAACTAACTAACTAACTACTAACTAACTAACTAACTAACTAACTAACTGACTAACTAACTAACTAACATACACCTACCTTGCATTATACCAATCGGCTCAGTTACACCAATCGGCTCAGAATCATTTTCTGACTCGTTTAAGCCGTGTCCGTCCGTCTCTCTGTCTGTCCATGTAAACCTTGTAATCAAACTACAGGATGAAATTTGACACAAGCATTACTTTTGAACCAAGGACGAACCCTATTAATTTTGGTTGATATCGGTCCATTATTTCACCTTGCCCACATATAGACCCCCTAAATTGGGATTTGAAAATCACAATTATTCCAAATATACTAATATTCCTACAAAAATAGGCTCAATTACGTTTCATACAAGCATAAATAAAACTACAAAATTTCATAATGTGCGGCCCTTATATGTATAACCCTAGCTCCCTTGCAAAGTCGCCCTCTGAAAATGGTTGAACGTCATTAATTCCCTTATAAACACCTATATTTAACTGAAATTCGGCAGAATTAACATTAATGTCAACAAAAAACCCTTCACCAGATTTTGTTAGAATCGGTTCATATTTAACACTTGCCCCCATATATAAATTATTAATAAATTATTTTTCATAGAAATTGAGAATAAATTCAATATAAATGTTTTATTATTAAAAAAAATTAGTTACTCATATCTGGTGCATTGTATCATATGGCCGGCAACGCCTGACTTTACTTGTTTTTATAAAGAGAAGATTATTGAAAACTCTTTCAAAGGGAGAATTATCGGAATCAGAAACAAGGATAGTTTCAAAAGGGCTGTTATACGCTGTTGTATGGAGAATATTGTTGGGAAAAATCATTTATTTTGCTCTATAAAGGTTCTTTCAGCCTATGTTCAGATACTCAGTTTCCTGTACGTACCTACTTCCTTAAAAATTTTCAATCAGAGTTGTTGAGGGTTGTTATATCTGGGAAAACAGAACTTCGTGCCAATTCCAAACAAAGTCATAAACAGTTTCTGTGTCTTCTATATTCTTATGAATCCATACAATTTTATATAATTGTTCCCATGATACTAACCACGGACTAATTCATTTTGAGAAGGCTTCTTGTCCTCCTTTCGGTATTGTCATTTAATAGGATCTTTGTAGTTCGACCCATTGTTTCACTTCTTGATTAGGTTAGGTTAATAGGAGGATGTATGCTATTCATATTCGAATAAATACCCTGTTGCGTTTTTCATGGTTTGCTGGCCAAAACAGAAACCTTAAATAGTATTCACTTTTGGATTCAATTTTGACACTGTAACGAAACAGTGTGCGATTTCTGTTACCCACTTGTACGGCGTTTGTATGTTCTTAAACTGCCAATAGTCACGTCATTGTGTTTATGTATTATTTTGATTTGAATATGGAAAAAAGTAAATAAATAAAAAAATATTTAAATGCATTTTTCTGCATAAATTAAGTGGTTTGTTTCTTAAATTACCCCGCTAAAATTACAAGCATGTTTATTAATGCCAGTTAGGGGAACGTATGCCTAGAAGGTAGAGTCGGTTGCTAATAGGCTTACGGATTATAAAAGTTATCCTAACGAGTAGTAAACCGAGAAATATATTATAGTTCTACTTAGAACTCCATCATGTCGTAGTCTCTAAATTTTACCAATGGCATACCTTCCCCTTTATTAGTAATCAAATATAATTAAGTACTTGTACTTGTGTCTCTTTTTTCGCTTGTTTCTCCAAATACTCGATATCATTCTGTATGTGTTTCATTTAATTTTTCTTTAATTGATATTTTCAGCTGTAAATGAGAAGGTATTAAATAAAATGCTTTTGTTTATTTTGAAGCTTTTATGTCTTTTGTTCTTTGATTGTTTTTCCATTTTAGCTTGCTGCTACATTTTGTTTTAATTTCTTAAAACAACTAGTTGTTTGTTTTGTACTCGTATATTTCTATAGTATCATTATGAATGAACAGAAATTTCACATCGTCTCAAGCACAAACACACACCCCCTTACATTACAAATAAAACTGGCACGCATTAAATCACAAGACTAACAGCTCGAAATTTTGTAGGTTTGTATATGATAGTATTTGTCTATATGTATGTTTTGTTATCAAAACAACTTAAGACATGTCGCTCGGAATCGTATATTCGTAAAAGCGCGTGCATTTTAACATGTGTTGGGGAAAATGGAGATAAATGAGGGCTCTCTGGGTAACTCTGTGCGAAAATATCTAAAGTGGTTAATTAATTTGGAAAAAAATCTAACTTTTAAAACAACTTTAGTTCGTCCTTTTTTTACTGAAATCTACCACATTACGTATGCGTAATTTTTTAATAAATAATGTTACGTATACGTTGATGTACAGACTATCAAACATATTCACAAAAATATTTCCTTTTTTTGCGCTTAATAAGCACATTTTCCATACAAAATTATTACAATAAGCAATTAATAATTGTATACATTTTTATTGAAAGAAAATCTTTGGAAAAAGATCTATAAGTGTATAAATGTATAGACCAGTCTAGTCTAGTCTAGTCTACAGATCTTTTTACCAAAGCTTTTCATTTAGTGAATATTAATAAAATTATTAAAAGCTTATTGTAGGAATTTTGTATTGAAAATATAATTTTTTATGAATATGGGTGCTGGTCTTTACATCAACGTATACGTAACATTATTTATTTAGAAATTACGCATACGCAATGTGGTAGATTTCAGTGCAAAGAAGGACGAAAGAAATTTGGTTTCAAAGCAAGATATTTTTTCGGAAAATAGTCAAAAGTCTAGTCTATAGTCTAGTCAATAGTCTAGTCTATAGTCTAGTCTATAGTCTAGTCTATAGCCTAGTCTATAGTCTAGTCTATAGTCTAGTCTATAGTCTAGTCAATAGTCTAGTCTATAGTCTAGTCTATAGTCTAGTCTATAGTCTAGTCAATAGTCTAGTCTATAGTCTAGTCTATAGTCTAGTCTATAGTCTAGTCTATAGTCTAGTCTATAGTCTAGTCTATAGTCTAGTCTATAGTCTAGTCTATAGTCTAGTTTATAGTCTAGACTATAATCTAGTCTATAGTCTAGTTTAGTCTAGTCTAGTCTATAGTCTAGTCTAGTCTATAGTCTAGTCAGTCTATAGTCTAGTCTATAATCTAGTCTAATAGTCTAGTCTATAGTCTAGTCTATAGTCTAGTCTATAGTCTAGTCTATAGTCTAGTCTATAGTCTAGTCTATAGTCTAGTCTAAAGTCTAGTCTATAGTCTAGTCTATAGTCTAGTCTATAGTCTAGTCTATAGTCTAGTCTATAGTCTAGCTCTATAGTCTAGTCTATAGTCTAGTCTATAGTCTAGTCTATAGTCTAGTCTATAGTCTAGTCTATAGTCTAGTAGTCTATAGTCTAGTCTATAGTCTAGTCTATAGTCTAGTCTATAGTCTAGTCTATAGTCTAGTCTATAGTCTAGTCTATAGTCTAGTCTATAGTCTAGTCTGTAGTCTAGTCTATAGTCTAGTCTATAGTCTAGTCTATAGTCTAGTCTATAGTCTAGTCTATAGTCTAGTCTATAGTCTAGTCTAGTCTATAGTCTAGTCTATAGTCTAGTCTATAGTCTAGTCTATAGTCTAGTCTATAGTCTAGTCTATAGTCTAGTCTGTAGTCTAGTCTGTAGTCTAGTCTGATAGTCTAGTCTATAGTCTAGTCTATAGTCTAGTCTATAGTCTAGTCTATAGTCTAGTCTATAGTCTAGTCTATAGTCTAGTCTATAGTCTAGTCTATAGTCTAGTCTATAGTCTAGTCTATAGTCTAGTCTATAGTCTAGTCTATAGTCTAGTCTATAGTCTAGTCTATAGTCTAGTCTATTGTCTAGTCTATAGTCTAGTCTATAGTCTAGTCTATAGTCTAGTCTATTGTCTAGTCTATAGTCTAGTCTATAGTCTAGTCTATAGTCTAGTTTATAGTCTAGTCTATAGTCGAGTCTATAGTCTAGTCTATAGTCTAGTCTATAGTCTAGTCTATAGTCTAGTCTATAGTCTAGTCTATAGTCTAGTCTATAGTCTAGTCTATAGTCTAGTCTATAGTCTAGTCTATAGTCTAGTCTATAGTCTAGTCTATAGTCTAGTCTATAGTCTAGTCTATAGTCTAGTCTATAGTCTAGTCTATAGTCTAGTCTATAGTCTAGTCTATAGTCTAGTCTATAGTCTAGTCTATAGTCTAGTCTATAGTCTAGTCTATAGTCTAGTCTAGTCTATCTATAGTCTAGTCTATAGTCTAGTCTATAGTCTAGTCTATAGTCTAGTCTATAGTCTAGTCTATAGTCTAGTCTATAGTCTAGTCTATAGTCTAGTCTATAGTCTAGTCTATAGTCTAGTCTATAGTCTAGTCTATAGTCTAGTCTATAGTCTAGTCTATAGTCTAGTCTATAGTCTAGTCTATAGTCTAGTCTATAGTCTAGTCTATAGTCTAGTCTATAGTCTAGTCTATAGTCTAGTCTATAGTCTAGTCTATAGTCTAGTCTATAGTCTAGTCTATAGTCTAGTCTATAGTCTAGTCTATAGTCTAGTCTATAGTCTAGTCTATAGTCTAGTCTATAGTCTATCTATAGTCTAGTCTATAGTCTAGTCTATAGTCTAGTCTATAGTCTAGTCTATAGTCTAGTCTATAGTCTAGTCTATAGTCTAGTCTATAGTCTAGTCTATAGTCTAGTCTATAGTCTAGTCTATAGTCTAGTCTATAGTCTAGTCTATAGTCTAGTCTATAGTCTAGTCTATAGTCTAGTCTATAGTCTAGTCTATAGTCTAGTCTATAGTCTAGTCTATAGTCTAGTCTATAGTCTAGTCTATAGTCTAGTCTATAGTCTAGTCTATAGTCTAGTCTATAGTCTAGTCTATAGTCTAGTCTATAGTCTAGTCTATAGTCTAGTCTATAGTCTAGTCTATAGTCTAGTCTATAGTCTAGTCTATAGTCTAGTCTATAGTCTAGTCTATAGTCTAGTCTATAGTCTAGTCTATAGTCTAGTCTATAGTCTAGTCTATAGTCTAGTCTATAGTCTAGTCTATAGTCTAGTCTATAGTCTAGTCTATAGTCTAGTCTATAGTCTAGTCTATAGTCTAGTCTATAGTCTAGTCTATAGTCTAGTCTATAGTCTAGTCTATATTCTAGTCTATAGTCTAGTCTATAGTCTACTCTATAGTCTAGTCTATAGTCTAGTCTATAGTCTAGTCTACAGTCTAGTCTATAGTCTAGTCTATAGTCTAGTCTATAGTCTAGTCTACAGTCTAGTCTATAGTCTAGTCTATAGTCTAGTCTATAGTCTAGTCTATAGTCTAGTCTATAGTCAAGTCTATAGTCTAGTCTATAGTCTAGTCTATAGTCTAGTCTATAGTCAAGTCTATAGTCTAGTCTACAGTCTAGTCTATAGTCTAGTCTACAGTATAGTCTATAGTCTAGTCTATAGTCTAGTCTATAGTCTAGTCTATAGTCTAGTCTATAGTCTAGTCTATAGTCTAGTCTATAGTCTAGTCTATAGTCTAGGCTATAGTCTAGTCTATAGTCTAGTCTATAGTCTAGTCTATAGTCTAGTCTATAGTCTAGTCTATAATCTAGTCTATAGTCTAGTCTATAGTCTAGTCTATAGTCTAGTCTATAGTCTAGTCTATAGTCTAGTCTATAGTCTAGTCTAGTCTATAGTCTAGTCTATAGTCTAGTCTATAGTCTAGTCTAGTCTATAGTCTAGTCTATAGTCTAGTCTATAGTCTAGTCTATAGTCTAGTCTATAGTCTAGTCTATAGTCTAGTCTATAGTCTAGTCTATAGTCTAGTCTATAGTCTAGTCTATAGTCTAGTCTATAGTCCATAGTCTAGTCTAATAGTCTAGTCTAGTCTAGTCTAGTCTATAGTCTAGTCTAGTCTATAGTCCTAGTCTATAGTTCTTAGTCCTATAGTCTAGTCTAATAGTTTAGTCTATAGTCTAGTACATAGTCTAGTCTACAGTCTAGGGTTACAGCATTAAAACCAAATATTATCATATTATCTGGAATATTTTTTTAATTTCTTGTAAGTAATTTAACTTTTCTATAAGAAAGAACCTCTAGTTAACATACTTCTATGCCTTTACTAGCTACGACTAGAAAGGCGGCCACGTTCCTTAAAGATACAATTTAAAAAAGTACCGTTTGCCCAAACATTTGTTTTATTGTTTTATAAGCCTATTTTATTTATTTATGTATTTCGGCTCTTCGTATTTTTATTGCTGTATGGATTTTTTTGTGACGTAAAAATTAATTACGTCGTCACTTGATACGACAAAACTCGTATGTATGTGAGTGTTCTGGTATGTCTGTGAAAAAAAGTATTTGTTTAATTTTTGTTGTTGCTGTTGTCTGCCAAAATATTATCTTATCATCGTCATACTCACGTATTTGTATCGAATGATAACATATTGTTTTTCTTGTTTTTTGTTTTTCTCTACATTATTTTACGTACATAGATATTTTCGTTAGTTTTTTTTTCGCCTTTCTTGTGAAATATTTTTATTGCGTTCTTAGTTACGTATGGTTTTAAATAAATTAAAAATTGCTTGCGTCGGCATATTTAACATAAAAGCAAATTATATAGCAAAGGACCGCGTAACAGTGAAGACCAATAGCAAGACTTAAGCTGAGCTATAGACTAGGCTATAGACTATAATGTAGACTAAACTGTAGACCAGACTATAGAATAGACTATAGACTAGACTATAGACTAGACTATAGACTAGACTACAGATTAGACTATAGACTAGACTACAGACTAGATTATAGACTAGACTGTAGACTAGACTATAGACTAGACTATAGACTAAATATAGACTAGACTATAGACTATAATGTAGACTAAACTGTAGACCAGACTATAGAATAGACTATAGACTAGACTATAGACTAGACTATAGACTAGACTACAGATTAGACTATAGACTAGACTACAGACTAGATTATAGACTAGACTATAGACTAGACTATAGACTAGACTATAGACTAGACTATAGACTAGATTATAGACTAGACTGTAGACTAGACTATAGACTAGACTATAGACTAACTATAGACTAGACTATAGACTAGACTATAGACTAGACTATAGACTAGACTATAGACTAGACTATAGACTAGACTATAGACTAGACTATAGACTAGACTATAGACTAGACTATAGACTAGACTATAGACTAGACTATAGACTAGACTATAGACTAGACTATAGACTAGACTATAGACTAGACTATAGACTAGACTATAGACTAGACTATAGACTAGACTATAGACTAGACTATAGACTAGACTATAGACTAGACTATAGACTAGACTATAGACTAGACTATAGACTAGACTATAGACTAGACTATAGACTAGACTATAGACTAGACTATAGACTAGACTATAGACTAGACTATAGACTAGACTATAGACTAGACTATAGACTAGACTATAGACTAGACTATAGACTAGACTATAGACTAGACTATATACTAGACTATAGACTAGACTATAGACTAGACTATAGAGACTATAGACTAGACTATAGACTAGACTATAGACTAGACTATAGACTAGACTATAGACTAGACTATAGACTAGACTATAGACTAGACTATAGACTAGACTATAGACTAGACTATAGACTAGACTATAGACTAGACTATAGACTAGACTATAGACTAGACTATAGACTAGACTATAGACTAGACTATAGACTAGACTATAGACTAGACTATAGACTAGACTATAGACTAGACTATAGACTAGACTATAGACTAGACTATAGACTAGACTATAGACTAGACTATAGACTAGACTATAGACTAGACTATAGACTAGACTATAGACTAGACTATAGACTAGACTATAGACTAGACTATAGACTAGACTATAGACTAGACTATAGACTAGACTATAGACTAGACTATAGACTAGACTATAGACTAGACTATAGACTAGACTATAGACTAGACTATAGACTAGACTATAGACTAGACTATAGACTAGACTATAGACTAGACTATAGACTAGACTATAGACTAGACTATAGACTAGACTATAGACTAGACTATAGACCAGACTATAGACTAGACTATAGACTAGACTATAGACTATATATTAGGCTATAGATTATACTAAATTATAATTAGACTAGAATATGGACTAGTTAACATGCTATATAAGGTTTGGGCTATAATCAATTGTAAAGGGAATATAAGATAAACACATATTGAACTATCATTTCGGATTTTATTAAAAATATTTAATGAAATATATTTGATATCTAAAAACAAATTGATGTAAACCACTAAAATGTAACCTAGAAATTATATCAATTACATAAGTACATGTAATCTAAATAATTATTTTCACTTTCACAGAAACTTGATTGAAAATATGGGCATAAACTTTTGCACACTACACAGCAATATTTTGCAACCCTGACTTCAATCGTTAAGTAACAATTGCATTTGTAAACTAAATAGAATAAAAACTAAGCAGCGCTAAAAATAATTTAATTTTAGTTTAGTTTTTCCATTTAACCACATTTTGCTAAAGGTCATTCCAATGATTATAATTAACACCTTAACACATCATATATAACAAAACACATTTTGAAAAATATAAAACTAAAAAAATTCTTATTTACATACAATTAAAATGATAAATAAATGTAGTGTAAATGAGAAAAAAACAATTTTAAGAAAATATTTAACTTTAGATGATACAACAAACATGTTATAGTTTCGTTTCTATTAGTAGCAAAATTTTAACACAAAGATGTTAAACAAATAGAGCGAGCGAGTGAGTGTGTTTACCTGGAGTCAACATTTGCTTTTTGTTCATTTCATTTCCTTTAGTGTCTTCTGTACTGGTTGATACTGGCTGCTGGAACGCATCTCTTGTGCTCTACTCAAGTTTAGTGTTTATGGTTTAAGTGAGATTGTCATTACTAGTTGTTTTTGTTCGAATAGAAAACAACAGCGTTTAAATTTATTTAAAAACACTAGGGCTTAATGTCCATAAGAATGTGTGTACTATATTTCAAACATTTTCTTCAAACTTTTTTTTAAAAATTTTCCATTTTTTAGCCACTAAGTGTTTTTAAAAAATCACTACCTCAATACGTTTGAAATTCAATATTAAACATGTGATGGCATAACTCAACAAATAGATATCAGATTTTAAAAGAATGTTGTCTTTCATTCCTCCATAACTCAACACATACAAATGCAACACCATGATCTACATATATGAGCAAACCATCTTGAGCTTGATCGTGTTGTTTGTTCTAAGTTGTCAATATATAGAGTTTGCCCTTAGATCTTGATGATCTAGAGCTAGTGATATACTCGAAACTTAAGCATAACCATAAAACTGTTTATAGGCTATTTTGAACTAACATAAGAGAGCATTTAATAGGAGCTTAAGACAGAAACGATCGTGATATAGACAGCTGTTTACAGGCGATCTAGAACTGGCCATAAAGCTCTTGAGCTCATTATGGAGATTATGCGGGCGATCTTGAGCAGGGTTATAGAGCCTTCTTAAATTGGTGATTTAAACCTAGCGATATTGAACTAGAGAGTTTTTTATAGGCAATCATAAGCTAAAGTTAGGCAGCCTTTTAAACGCAAGTTGGAGAAAGAAAGTCTTTTGTAATCAATTATGAAATATCTGTAAAAAGCCCCCAATCGGTGATATGATGTTAGCAATAGAGAGCGATATTGAACTAGAGAGTTTTTTATAGGCAATCATAAGCTAAAGTTAGGCAGCCTTTTAAACGCAAGTTGGAGAAAGAAAGTCTTTTGTAATCAATTATGAAATATCTGTAAAAAGCCCCCAATCGGTGATATGATGTTAGCAATAGAGAGCCTTTTTCTGCGATCTTAAGCTGGCGACATGAAGCTTTTAATAGGCAACGCTATAGACAGCTTTTAAAAGCTGATTTTAAGCTTATTATAGAGAACCTTATAAACGAACTGTTGATTTAGAGCTTTAAATAAGTGAGTTTTACTCAGCGAAAAAGGCACTTTTAAAAAGCTTTAAAGATCGATATAGACCTAGCGGTAAAGAGTTAATTATAAGCGCTCTTCAACTAGCTTCTTATTGGCAATTTTAAGCCGGCAATAAAGAACCTTTTATAGACAATCTTGAGCTAACGATATAGAGCCTTCAATATGTGAACTTAAAAAAGCTTTTTATAAGCGATTTTGAAATATTAATAAAAAGTAATGTATAAGTGACTTGAAGCTAGCGATTTAGGGAATTTTATAGGCGATATTGAGCAAGATATATAGTGCTTTTAAAGGCGATCATAAGACAACAATTTAGGCGATCTAAAGATGGATATAAAATGCTTTTGTAACGATTTTGAGAAGATTATAAAAGGTCATTTATAGGTGATCTGGTGCTGGAAATAGAGAACCTTATTTATGCGATTTATGTTGTAGCAGTAGAGAACACTTTGTAGATGAGCTTAAGCTATCAATTTAAAACTTTTCATAGACGATCTTGAACTAGATATAGAGAGGATTTATGGGCAATCTTGATCTAGCGATAGAGAGGGCGTTCTTAAAATAGTTATAGAATACTTTGAGCAGGTGATCTAAATTTGGTTACATAGGGCATTTTATACACGATCTAGTACTGTTAATAGACACATTTTAAAGATCTTTGAAGAGCGATCTTGAGCTAGTGATAGAAAAAGTTATTTAGTCGATCTTAAACTAACTATAGTGAGTCTTTTATAGGCGCTCTTACTAGCAATCGAGTCATTTTAATTAGAGTTAGTTATAGAGAGCTTTGAAAAGGTGATCTTTAGTTGTCTATATATACGATCATTTATGCATTATTTATAATAAACGAACATTATCTAGCGATAAAGACACTTTAAAAAGCCTTTGAAGAGCAATCTTGAGTTAGTGATAGTGATCCTTTTATAGTCGATCTTGAGCTAACGATAAAGAGTCTTTTATAGACGTTCTTAAACTATCAATAGAGAGTCTTTTATAGCAGATCATGAGCTAGTGATTGAGAACCTTGAGCTGGTGATAAAGTGGCTATTAAAACGATCTTGAGCTAACGATAAATCTGCTGTCTTGAGTTAGCTATCAAGTTTTTCATAGGCGATCTTCAGTTATTGAAATCCCTTCAATAGAGGGAGTAAACTTTAGTGTTTAGCAAAACACGAATGAATTCTCTTATATTTATATCTACAACCTACACGAAAATCTAATAGAAAACAACACTTAACTAACAAACAGAGTACAACGACAACAATAACCCACTAAATGTCATAATTGTATAAAAAATTAGATATAATTGATATTTGTAAACAAATAATCTTGTATAATGTTATTTTTAAACGAAAAAAAAAAAAAAAACAAAAATAAAGTGCACAATTGAGAATTTTAGAGATTCGGAGAAATATTCACAACACAAAATTTAACATACACACCCATCAAATTTTGTAACACCTCTCTACAGCTTTAAATGAAAATATTTATTTAGATTTATTAAAATTTACATTAAATATTGAGAGTTTTTAATACGTTTTCTTTTAACACCAAAACAAACTTGATTCAATAAAGTTTAATTTGTTTTCGATTATTAACCTCCCACTAACCGTGACAGGGAAAAAATTTCATTTTTTTTGGCCAGGTAATTGTTAAAAAAAAAATAAACAAAATTTTAAATCTCAACTAATAAAAACAAACAAATAGTCTTGTTAAAATAAATAAAAAAAGCATACATTAAATATATCGCGTAATGTTTTTGTGTGATTTGGAATAATTTCTGAAAAAACAAAATAGAATATTTCAAATGGAATTTCTTAATTACTCACTCATTATGGGCAAACATGTGAAATTTGAGTGTTACTTAGTGGTACTTTTCGAGGGGCATGCTCTCCAATAACATGAGAGTGTTTAACTTAAATTAAATATCTTTTTTATATAAATAATTTATTTGTTGTAGTTGTTGCTTCTTATCGCTTTCATTAAAATTCCCTTTTAATGTTCTGAATCACTTTGAAAATTTAGTAAGGCAGATTGAGTAGAGTAATAATTATTGAGTAATTGTGAAATCGGAAATTTACTTTTTTATAAAAACTTTATGTATCAAGTTTTATTTCACTAACTAAGACTCGTCTATAGAAAAGGATCTTTATCGCTAGATCTTGCAAAAAAAAACTTTATGTTGCTAACTTAAACTAGATAATAGATAAAGCTATATATCTACGTCAACTTAAGCCCACCTATAGATAATTGTCTGTATGGTTAACTGTTCTGTTCCAGTTATGACTAGTTCTGTTCTAGTTCTGTTCTAGTTCTGTTCTAGTTCTGTTCTAGTTCTGTTCTAGTTTGTTCTAGTTCTGTTCTAGTCTGTTCTAGTTCTGTTTAGTTCTGTTCTAGTTCTGTTCTAGTTTGTTCTAGTTCTGTTCTAGTTCTGTTCTAGTTCTGTTCTAGTTCTGTTCTAGTTCTGTTCTAGTTCTGTTCTAGTTCTGTTTAGTTCTGTTCTAGTTCTGTTCTAGTTCTGTTTTCTAGTTCTGTTCTGTTCTGTTCTGTTCTGTTCTAGTTCTGTTCTGTTCTGTTCTAGTTCTGTTCTGTTCTGTCTGTTCTAGTTTGTATCTGTTCTAGTTCTGTTCTAGTTCTGTTTAGTTCTGTTCTAGTTCTGTTCTAGTTCTGTTAGGTTCTAGTTCTGTTCTAGTTCTGTTCTAGTTCGTTTAGTTTCGTTCTAGTTCTGTTCTAGTTCTGTTCTAGTTCTGTTCTAGTTCTGTTCTAGTTCTGTCTAGTTCTGTTCTAGTTCTGTTCTAGTTCTGTTCTAGTCGTCTAGTGTGTCTAGTTGTTCTAGTTCTGTAGTTCTGTTCTAGTCTGTTCTAGTTGTTAGTTATTCTGTTCTAGTTCTGTTCTAGTTCTGTTCTAGTTCTGTTCTAGTTCTGTTCTAGTCTGTTATGTTCTAGTTTCTGTTCTAGTTATGTTCTAGTTCTGTTCTAGTTCTGTTCTAGTTCTGTTCTAGTTCTGTTCTAGTTCTGTTCTAGTTGTTCAGTTCTGTTCTAGTTCTGTCTAGTTCTGTTCTGTTCTAGTGTTCTAGTTCTGTTCTAGTTCTGTTCTAGTTCTGTTCTAGTCTGTTCTAGTTCTGTTAGTTGTCCTAGTTGTGTCTAGTTAGTGTCTAGTTTGTCTAGTTCTTTCTAGTTCTGTTCTAGTTCTGTTATAGTTCTGTCTAGTTCTGTTCTAGTTCTGTTCTAGTTCTGTTCTAGTTCTGTTCTAGTTCTGTTCTAGTTTGTTAGTTCTGTTCTAGTTCTGTTCTAGTTCTGTTCTAGTTCTGTTCTAGTTCTGTTCTAGTTCTGTTCTAGTTCTGTTCTAGTTCTGTTCTAGTTCTGTTCTAGTTCTGTTCTAGTTATGTTCTAGTTCTGTTCTAGTCTGTTCTAGTTCTGTTCTAGTTCTGTTCTAGTTCTGTTCTAGTTCTGTTCTAGTTCTGTTCTAGTTCGGTCTGTGTTCTGTTCTAGTTTGTCTAGTTCTGTTCTAGTTCTGTTCTAGTTCTGTTCTAGTTCTGTTCTAGTTCTGTTCTAGTTCTGTTCTAGTTCTGTTCTAGTTCTGTTCTAGTTCTGTTCTAGTTCTGTTTCTAGTTCTGTTCTAGTTCTAGTTGTTCTAGTTCTGTTCTAGTTCTGTTTGTTCTAGTTCTGTTCTAGTTCTGTTCTAGTTCTGTTCTAGTTCTGTTCTAGTTCTGTTCTGTTCTAGTTCTGTTCTAATTTGTTCTGTTCTAGTTCTGTTCTAGTTCTGTTCTAGATCTGTTCTAGTTCTGTTCTAGTTCTGTTCTAGTTC
>NW_023996055.1:0-64135 GCF_015586225.1 Lucilia sericata | reverse complement strand
GACACTTAAGTGGCGAGAGGATTTCTTTCTGTTAGGACTCCTTATGACGATACATTGACGTGTTGTAAAACTACTGGGTAACTCCAAAAAAAGAGTTAAATCTCGAAATAAAAATGTAAAAATTTTTGTTTGTAATTTATAATTTGCATATAAATTTTTCATATACACATACATACATATATGTATATGTTTGTATCCATGTCTTTTTGTTATTTTTACATGTAGAAGAGTGAAAAAAAATTATGTAAAAACATACTTTATTATTGTTTACATTTTATAAAACAAAAACATAGACATTTCCATATAAAATATTAGTATACAATTATATTTATACATACATAAAACAAAAACACATCCTTACTCATACATATGTTAAATGTGTTAAATTGTTGTTGTAGCAACAGCAACAAAAAAATAACAACTAAATTTGAATATTCATTTTTATAATAAAACATTTATGCAATATTTAAACAAACAAGTGGAAAGGGAGCGGAGTAGAAAAAAGAAGATAGAAAAACATTTTAGAATATTGAAAACAATTAAGAACGAAAATTAAATTATATTTAGATCTAAAACATAGGGTTTCAGATCCCAAACTAATATTTCATTGGTGAATGCTGTTTTGTGATTCCATCATTACTTCTAGAACTCGTTATCTGGAACTTTGTTGTGAGCCTTATAGACTTCTGAAAAATATTCAAGACATCAATGTAAAAGTAATGTAAACGGTATTTAGCACTGATTGAAAAGTTGTGTACAACTCACTTCCAATGTTTTTTTTTTTTCTGGATAATCCTGCATTATAGAACTACTTGGTTGTAAACATAATGAATTTTTTCTTTTTTCCGAAAATTTATTTTATGCTAAAAGATTGAATTCTATTTAAAGTTAAATTCTTTGAAGAAGAAATAAAGCTTACTTATGAATTTAGCTTATTTTTATATTTCTTAATATGTTCTTAAAAATTCCTCTTCTTTAAAATGAAATGTGACATTTCTGCAGAGTTAATTTATATATTACTATAAGTAAGCAGTGATCGGCAGAAAGAGAATATAACATAAATGCTTAGTTCTTTTTAGAAGTTAAAAATAGTTTCCTAAAAATTTAACTAAATCTTGTCATATCTCAGGTTTTGAGTTTATTAGGAATGAAAGGTCTCTGTCACTTGTAGGATAAAATTGAGAACCAATTATGAAACCTTAAGAGCCTTTTGAATAGTGGTTATATAATTGAGAATATAGAGAGTTCTATATTCAAGAATATAGATATTTCTATAGTCGAGGATATAGACAGTTCTATAGTAAAGGATATAGACAGTTCTATAGTCGAAACTATAGACATTTCTATAGTCCAGACTATTGACAGTTCTACAGTTGAGATTGAAGACAGTTCCATAGTAGAGACTGTTCTGTAATCGAGACTATATAGTTGTGTAGTCGAGATTATAGACAATTCTATAGTCGAGTCTATGGACATTATATAGTCAAGACTACAGAAGTTCTATAGTCGAAACTATAGACATTCTATAGTCAAGACTATAGACAGTTCTATAATCGAGACTATAGATAGTTCTATAGTCGAGACTATAGACAGTTCTACAGTTGAGACTGAAGACAGTTCCGTAGTTCAGATTTTAGACTATAGAGAGTTCTATAGTCGAGACTATAGACTATTGTTGTATAGTCGAGACTATAGACAGTTCTACAGTCGAGTCTATAGACATTCCATAGTCAAAACTATATACAGTTCGATGGTTGAGACTGAAGACAGTTCCATAGTACAGACTATAGAGATTATAGGAAATTCTATAGTCGAGCCTATGGACATTATATAGTGAAATCTACAAAAGTTCTATAGTCGAAACTATAGACATTCTATAGTCAAGACTATAGACCGTTCTATAATCGAGACTATAGATAGTTCTATAGTCGAGACTATAGACAGTTCTACAGTTGAGACTGAAGACAGTTCCATAGTTCAGACTTTAGACTATAGAGAGTTCTATAGTTGAGACTATAGACAGTTCCATAGTCAAGACAATAGACTATTGTTGTATAGTCGAGACTATAGACAGTTCTACAGTCGAGTCTATAGACATTCCAGACTGAGACTGAAGACTTTAGACTATAGAGAGTTCTATAGTTGAGACTATAGACAGTTCTATAGTCGAGACAATAGACTATTGTTGTATAGTCGAGACTATAGACAGTTCTACAGTCGAGTCTATAGACATTCCATAGTCAAAACTATATACAGTTCTATGGTTGAGACTGAAGACAGTTCCATAGTACAGACTATAGACTATAGAGTTCTATAGTTGAGACTATAGACAGTACTATAGTCGAGACTATAGACAGTTCTACAGTCGAGTCTATAGACATTCTGTAGTAAAAACTATAGACAGTTCTATAGTCCAGACTATAGACAGTTCTATAGTAGAGACTAAAGACAGTTCTATAGTCGAGACTATAGATAGTTCTACAGTCGAGTCTATAGACATTCTATAGCCAAAACTATAGACAGTTCTATAGTCCAGACTATAGACAGTTCTATAGTAGAGACTAAAGACAGTTCTATAGTCGAAACTATAGATAGTTCTATAGTCAAGACTATAGACAGGTCTATAGTCGAGACTATAGATAGTTCTATAGTCAACACTATAGACAGTTCTATTGTCGAGTTGAGACTGAAGACAGTTCCATATTAGAGACTAAAAACAATTCCATTGTAGAGACTATAGACTATGGAGATTTCTATAGTTGAGAATATAGACAGTTCTATAATCGATACTATAGACAGTTGTATAGTCGAGATTATAGACAGTTCTAAAGTCGAGACTATAGACCATTCTATAGTTGAGGCTGAAGACAGTTCCATAGAAGAGGCTGAATATAGGTCCATAGTACAGACTACAGACAGTTCCATAATAGAGGCTATAGACTATAGACAGTTCTATAGTCGAAACTATAGATATTCTATAATAAAGACTAAAGACAGTTCTTTAGTCGAGCCTAGTTCAGAAGAGACAAAAGACCATTTCATAGTCGAGACTATATTCAGTTCTATAGTCGAGACTATATGCAGTACTATAGTCGTGAATATTTACGCTTAACTTCGGCCCGACTCGACTAAAAACAATTCCTTTGTAGAGACTATAGTCTATGGAGATTTCTATAGTTGAGAATATAGACAGTTCTATAGTCGATACTATAGACAGTTGTATAGTCGAATTATAGACAGTTCTAAAGTCGAGACTATAGACCATTCTATAGTTGATACTGAAGACAGTTCCATAGTAGACACTGAACACAGTTCCATAGTACAGACTACAGACAGTTCCATAATAGAGGCTATAGACTATAGACAGTTCTATAGTCGAGTCTATAGACAGTTCTATAGTCGAAACTATAGATATTCTATAATAAAGACTAAAGACAGTTCTTTAGTCGAGCCTAGTTCAGAAGAGACAAAAGACCATTTCATATTCGAGACTATAATCAGTTCTATAGTCGAGACTATTTACAGTACTATAGTCGTGAATATTTCCGCTTAACTTCAGCCCGTTATTGCTATGGGAGACGATCGTTTATTTGCAAAATATTTGCTGTGTGTGTGTTCAGGTTTTTATTGTATGTTTAGATTCATCATATAGTATGATGATTTAAAATGCATTTTGTTAAAATGTTGTTAAATGATACGTGATTTTAGTTTATATACATACACACACACACACATTCATACAAGTGTAAATATACCATTTTCCGAATACCAGTAAATTCTCTTAAACAAATACAGTGGCTAACAAAATAAAGTGTGATTATAGTCATATAAAATAGATAACTCTTCTAGAACTTGAAGACTAAAGATTATAAGTCAAACATATTAATAGAAAAGAACTAAGAAAAAGGACGTTTTCAGAAAACTTCCTAATCGAATTTAAAATAGTAATAAAGGTGGTAATTAATTTTGTCCGTTACTATCTAAGTATTAAATGTGTAAATTACTTTTTTTTATTTCACTAAAATTTGTGTAGTTGTTGTGATTTTATTCTATAGTTTTTGTTATATTGCTCATGACTACATACATGTATGTATTATGTATGTATGTTGTAAAAATTATACAAAAACGTTTTTCCCAAAAAAGTGTCGGGGAAGTTGGAGCATAACATCAACATGGTTATATGTATATTTCAGATAGCTGCAGTAACTAATATAAAGCATAGAAATTCCTTTTTTTTTAATTTTGCGTAATGAGCGTTAAAAGCAACAACAATTGACAACATTTCAAAATTGCTTAGTTGTTGTTAGAACAATGCAACATAAGAACATACATACATACATAAAAGGGTGCCATACAACCAACCATTTTTGTCAGAGCATAATTTACTAAATGTACTCACTATCGAACTACACACATATTTTTTGTAATATTTTATTGTTTCTGACAATTTCTCGCTTAATTTTGAAAAAAAAGAACGAAAACTAAAAATGACTTCATCGAAAAATTACTTTAATATGAACTCTCTAAAACATTCCAAAACTAATAGAAAATAATTCGTAGTTTGGATTTTGATATTATGTTCCAAAAGTGTAGATGTATGCATATATATGTATGTATGTGCAAAGTGCAAATGCTAGTTGCTGTGTGTGTTAAGTAATTCATTTTTGCATTTGTGTTTGTTGTGATTACTTTGCAATTTGTTTTAAAATGCAAAATTATTTTCATTGTTGAAATTAAAATTTTGTACTTATTTAGCTAAACATTTTGCTTATTTTTTTGCCAACAAGAACATAGAGATGAATTGATAATAATAGGAGGGCCGTTTTCAGTCGATCTAACAAATTGCAGAACAATAACTAGAACAGAACAAGAACAGAACTAGAACAGAACAAGAACAGAACTAGAACAGACAAGAACCAAGAACTAGAACAGAACTAGAACAGAACTAGAACAGAACTAGAACAGAACTAGAACAGAACTAGAACAGAAACTAGAACAGAACTAGAACAGAACTAGAACAGAACTAGAACAGAACTAGAACAGACTAGAACAGAACTAGAACAGAACTAGAACAGAACTAGAACAGAAACTAGAACAGAACTAGAACAGAACTAGAACAGAACTAGAACAGAACTAGAACAGAACTAGAACAGAACTAGAACAGAACTAGAACAGAACTAGAACAGAACTAGAACAGAACTAGAACAGAACTAGAACAGAACTAGAACAGAACTAGAACAGAACTAGAACAGAACTAGAACAGAACTAGAACAGAACTAGAACAGAACTAGAACAGAACTAGAACAGAACTAGAACAGAACTAGAACAGAACTAGAACAGAACTAGAACAGAACTAGAACAGAACTAGAACAGAACTAGACACAGAACTAGAACAGAACTAGAACAGAACTAGAACAGAATAGAACAAACTAGAACAGAACTAGAACAGAACAGAACGAACTAGAACAGAACTAGAAGAACTAGAACAGAAGAACTAGAACAGAACTAGAACAGAACTTAGAACAGAACTAGAACAGAACTAGAACAGAACTAGAACAGAACTAGAACAGAAACTAGAACAGAACTAGAACAGAACTAGAACAGAACTAGAACAGAACTAGAACAGAACTAGAACATAACTAGAACCAGAAACTAGAACAGACTAGAACAGAAACTAGACAGAACTAGAACAGAACTAGAACAGAACTAGAACAGAACTAGAACAGAACTAGAACAGAACTAGAACAGAACTAGAACAGAACTAGAACAGAACTCAGAACAGAACTAGAACAGAACTAGAACAGAACTTAGAACAGAACTAGAACAGAACTAGAAAAGAACTAGAACAGAACTAGACACAGAACTAGAACAGAACTAGAACAGAACTAGAACAGAACTTAGAACAGAACTAGAACAGAACTAGAACAGAACTAGAACAGAACTAGAACAGACTAGAACAGAACTAGAACAGAACTAGAACAGAACTAGAACAGAACTAGAACAGAACTAGAACAGAACTAGAACAGAACTAGAACAGAACTAGAACAGAACTAGAACAGAACTAGAACAGAACTAGAACAGAACTAGAACAGAACTAGAACAGAACTAGAACGAACTAGAACAGAACTAGAACAGAACTAGAACAGAACTAGAACAGAACTAGAACAGAACTAGAACTAGAACAGAACTAGACACGAACTAGAACTAGAACAGAACTAGAACTAGAACTAGAACAGAACTAGAACAGAACTAGAACAGACAGAACTAGAAACTAGAACAGAACTAGAAGAACTAGAAACTAGAACAGAACTAGAACAGAACTAGAACAGAACTAGAACAGAACTAGAACAGAACTAGAAACAGAACTAGAACAGAACTAGAACAGAACTAGAACAGAACTAGAACAGAACTAGAACAGAACTAGAACAGAACTAGACAGAACTAGAACAGAACTAGAACAGAACTAGAACAGAACTAGAACAGAACTAGAACAGAACTAGAACAGAACTAGAACAGAACTAGAACAGAACTAGAACAGAACTAGAACAGAACTAGAACTAAAACTAAGCTTGATTCTTGAATAATTTTCTCGTCCAACCCTCGTCTAATATTGTGTTTATTTATATTTCAATTAGAATTTTGTCATTTCTGTTGAATACTAATAACGCAACCTAAAACCACAATGAAATAGTTAATTAAACGTGATTTTAAACAGACAGTAGAAACAGATAAAATATCAGGTGTGGATTTAAATAAATATATTTAGAATGTGGTTGGATAAAATAGAAATGAACAATCGATGGTGATAGATTGACGTCAAGTAACAAAAGTTTGCCTAATAGTAGGCAACTGAAATTTACAAATAATATTACGGTTATTTATATATGATTATTTTAATACACTTTGTTTAGTTTTAAAGTACAAAAAAATAATTTATTTAAGAGTTTTAATATGGAAGGCCTTGTATCTTTCTATTAATTTCTTTTTTTTTTGCCATTTCGACATTTATTTATATTGTTTTTTTCCTTACAAAAAATTTATTACTATTACATGCCCTACTTAACACATGTAAAAGTAAATTAGTATCCAAAAGCTAACAAAATTTATGACTACAAATGTCTCTCTCCATTCCACCCAAACAAAAAATTTTTCACAGATTTTCATATGAACTAAAATATGGAAAATAAAAATACATATAAAAAAATTTGATTCACAAGAAAAACTGAGTTAAAGGACTTGATTATAATGAAGAAATGCACTCGAAAGAAGTTAAAACTTAACTAGAATAGCTCTATAGACCCAAAGATATTCGATGGAAAATGTGAAAATTAACTGTATTGAGACGATTTTACAGATCGTTACATTTTAAATCCCAAATTTTTTACACTCTCCTAAGTCTGCTTTCTTTGTTAATGAAAAAAAAAAAAACTTTTTTATATTGTACTTATGTTTCCAAATATGTATGTACATAAGTATATGCAGATAAATTGTAATATACGAAATAAATAGCAAAAAACATGTTGTAAAAATATAAACAAATCATAGCTAACACACATCTATTTATATTTATAAAAAATTTTTTATATATTAAAAAATAACAAAAACAAAAGATATTTGTGTGGCTATAAAAACACGTTGTGTTTATATTACAAAAAGCACCTGTTCAGTATGCTACAAATAATATTTAAGATAAAAAATAATAAACATACTATATTTCTCTCTCTCTCTCTCTCTGACTCACAGACAAAAACACATCCAGTTGAAACTAGACAAGATAAACTACAGTAAACAAATCTTGTACATACAAATATGAGAAATTCATAAATATCCTTGTATGTGTGTTTATTGAGAGGAGTTTCTTGTGCAAGTATTCGAAGGATACATAAATTTATGCTTGTATCTGTAAGAAAAATGTTAATTTACCTAAGAAACATAACAGCAAAAGTTTCATATCCGGTAAAAGTTGCCATACAATATAATTTACAAGAAATGCAACAACAATAGGGAATATTCAAATCAAAATAAACAAATAGCTAAAATTGTTTCTTGGTCTTATGGTTACATTGCAATATTTCAAAAATTCTGGCATATAAAGCAAAACTTAAGTAAAAAACAAATAAAAAAAAGAGATAAGCTTCTTTATAGAAATAGAAATTCTAGTAAACATACTTCTATCCAGGGAAGGAATTTTACACTTCTAAAAATACACTTATGCAGAACAGAGCTAGAACAGAACCAGAAAGGAATAGGACAGAATTAGGACAGCAGACTAGAACAGAACTAGAACAGAACTAGAACAGAACTAGAACAGAACTAGAACAGAACTAGAACAGAACTAGAACAGAACTAGAACAGAACTAGAACAGAACTAGAACAGAAATAGAACAGAACTAGAACAGAACTAGAACAGAACTAGAACAGAATAGAAAACAGAACTAGAACAGAACTAGAACAGAACTAGAACAGAACTTAGAACAGAACTAGAACAGAACTAGAACAGAACTAGAACAGAACTAGAACAGAACTAGAACAGATCTAAAACAGAACAGAACTAGAACAGAACTAGAACGAACTAGAACAGAACAGAACTAGAATATAACTAGAACAGAACTAGAACAGAACTAGAACAGAACTAAAACAGAACTAAAACAGAACTAGAATAGAACTAGAACAGAACTAGAATAGAACTAGAACAGAACTAGAACAGAACTAGAACAGAACTAGAACAGAACTAGAACAGAACTAGAACAGAACTAGAACAGAACTAGAACAGAACTAGAACAGAACTAGAACAGAACTAGAACAGAACTAGAACAGAACAGAACTAGAACAGAACTAGAACAGAACTAGAACAGAACTAGAACAGAACTAGAACAGAACTAGAACAGAACAGAACTAGAACAGAACAGAACTAGAACAGAACTAGAAACAGAACTAGAACAGAACTAGAACAGAACTAGAACAGAAATAGAACAGAACTAGAACAGAACTAGAACAGAACTAGAACAGACTAGAACAGAACGAACTAGAACAGAACAGAAACTAGAACGAACTAGAACCGAACTAGAACCGAACTAGAACAGAACTAGAAACCGAAATTAGAACAGACTAGAACAGAACTAGACCAGAACTAGAAACAGGAACTAGAACAGAACTTAGAACAGAACTAGAACAGAACTAGAACAGAACTCAGAACAGAACTAGAACCGAACTAGAACAGAACTTAGAAACAGAAACTAGAAAGAACTAGAACAGAACTAGAAAAGAACTAGAACAGAACTAGAAAAGAACTAGACAGAAATAGAAACAGAACTAGAACAAGAATAGCACAGAACTTAGAACAGAACTAAAACGAACTAGAACTGAACTAGAACTCAACTAAGGTGGCGTTTGTATATATAGAGACTAGGTGAAATAATGAAAGATTTCAATATGCTTCGTTTTTTTATCTTTGTGAAAATTGCGCGCCCTGCATTCGTGATGCCGTTGGACGGACAGAATGTCCTTCCTCACTATAGGTTTGCATTAGGAATTATAAAAACACATAAATTGCCGGTACACACGCATTCCCTTCCCTGGCCAGATTACCTTTTAATATTTTTGCTCAAGCACTTCAAGCTAAAGTTTTTGTCTGTTTTATTAGTCGTAACGTATAGAAAATGCATAAAAATTATTGAAAAAAAAAATAAAAAAATATGAACAAATTTGTAAATGTACTTGAACAGAAATAAACTAATATTAAATGTAATATAAATCTGTTAAAAATATTTTGTACAAATCTTATTTTAGATTTTTTATGCTGACGATGCATTTAGTAAGTCTGAGTTGTATTGCAAAGTAGTTTTTAAATTTGTTTATAACAAACTAATGTAACAATATTCAAACAATATAAAATAATTTATAGTCTTTAAAGAATATTTCCATGCTTCATTGAACTCATTTTCCTTTAATATTTTATTTGACTGAATATTTAACTGCTGTCAAATGTGTTATAAACTTGTCTAGTACAATTTTTTTAGGTTTTCAATTTTATTTATTTTAGCCTGCATTATTTTGGTATTAGTTTTCAACTTGAAAAATATATAATAAAAATAAAACTACTACACTGCTATCAACACTATCAAAACAACAATAGTTTTTCATATAAATATACTTAATTAAAAACTTTTATGTGATTTTTTTTGTTTTATTCGTAGTAATAATATTCAGGTTCTTAGTACTATTTTATGACTGCAGCAATAGAAATGAAATCAAAATTGAAAAAAAAAAAAAAAAAAACTAAAGCAAAAAGTTTTTATTTTATATGTAGGTAGCAAAGTAGTAGTAGTAGTAGTAGTAGAAGTAATAGAGTTTCCAGTTAAACTCCCACTACAAATGTTGTTGAGAACTCTCTACAACTATTAAAATACGATAACTGAAAATAAAAGTAGAACTGCAAAAAAAACATGTGGCTTCCAAATGAAAGTTAGATTGGAAGAATATTTCTAGGTTTTCCCAGAAACACAAATAAACCTAAAATATATTTTATAAATCAAAACAAAAAAAAATAAATAAATCAAATTAAAGTTATTATTTACTTTGTTTAAGCTTCAAATATTTCTAACTAAATAAGGATTATATTTATTAATTGTTAAATCAATATTAACACTTAATATATAAATTTTTTTTATTCATAATAAGCAAACACTTGTTTTTGTATTAATTTCCCTTTTAAAACATTTTTGTAATTATATTAATATTTTAATTATTTAATTTCTTTTATTTCCAGTAAACCTTAAGGAGAGAATGCATTAACAGGAATTTTTTTAATTTGCACAAATACTTACACATTTTGCCAGTCAATTTATATCAGTTGTATGGTTATATCAATGGAAAACTTTTGAAGGAATACAAACATCTGCAAAGAGAAAGAAAAATTTTAAATATGTTATTAAAATTTTATTATTTTTAAATAAATATTAAATACTAAAAACAAATTAAAAAAAACAGTTCATTTCTTTCAATTTGAATAAAGTAAGTAAACAGATGAAAAATTTCCATGCAGAAAGACATCGTTGATAGTAGAAATCTCGAAAGCACTGAATAGGGTTAAACTTAAACTGTGCACAAACTTAACAAGAGATAAACTAGAACAGGCAGGAACTGAACTGGAACGGAACTGAACTAAAATTGAACTAAAACTGAACTAGAACTGAACTAGAACAGAACTAGAACAGAACTAGAACAGAACTAGAACAGAACTAGAACAGAACTAGAACAGAACTAGAACAGAACTAGAATAGAACTAGAACAGAAACTAGAACAGAACTAGAACAGAACTAGAACAGAACTAGAACAGAACTAGAACAGAACTAGAACATAACTAGAACAGAACTAGAACAGAACTAGAACAGAACTAGAACAGAACTAGAACTAGAACTAGAACAGAACTAGAACAGAACTAGAACAGAACTAGAACAGAACTAGAACAGAACTAGAACAGAACTAGAACAGAACTAGAACAGAACTAGAACAGAACTAGAACAGAACTAGAACAGAACTAGAACAGAACTAGAACAGAACTGGAACAGAACTAGAACAGAACTAGAACAGAACTAGAACAGAACTAGAACAGAACTAGAACAGAACTAGAACAGAACTAGAACAGAACTAGAACAGAACTAGAACAGAACTAGAACAGAACTAGAACAGAACTAGAACAGAACTAGAACAGAACTAGAACAGAACTAGAACAGAACTAAACAGAACTAGAACAGAACTAGAACAGAACTAGAACAGATCTAGAACAGAACTAGAACAGAACTAGACCAGAACTAGAACAGAACTGGAACAGAACTAGAACAGAACTAGAACAGAACTAGAACAGAACTAGAACAGAACTAGAACAGAAACTAGAACAGAACTAGAACAGAACTAGAACAGAACTAGAACAGAACTAGAACAGAACTAGAACAGAACTAGAACAGAACTAGAACAGAACTAGAACTAGAACAGAACTAGAACAGAACTAGAACAGAACTAGAACAGAACTAGAACAGAACTAGAACTAGAACAGAACTAGAACTAGAACAGAACTAGAACAGAACTAGAACTAGAACAGAACTAGAACAGAACTAGAACAGAACTAGAACAGAACTAGAACAGAACTAGAACAGAACTAGAACAGAACTAGAACAGAACTAGAAACAGAACTAGAACAGAACTAGAACAGAACTAGAACAGAACTAGAACAGAACTAGAACAGAACTAGAACAGAACTAGAACAGAACTAGAACAGAACTAGAACAGAACTAGAACAGAACTAGAACAGAACTAGAACAGAACTAGAACAGAACTAGAACAGAACTAGAAACAGAACTAGAACAGAACTAGAACAGAACTAGAACAGAACTAGAACAGAACTAGAACAGAACTAGAACAGAACTAGAACAGAACTAGAACAGAAACTAGAACAGAACTAGAACAGAACTAGAACAGAACTAGAACAGAACTAGAACAGAACTAGAACAGAAACTAGAACAGAACTAGAACAGAACTAGAACAGAACTAGAACAGAACTAGAACAGAACTAGAACAGAACTAGAACAGAACTAGAACAGAACTAGAACAGAACTAGAACAGAACTAGAACAGAACTAGAACAGAACTAGAACAGAACTAGAACAGAACTAGAACAGAACTAGAACAGAACTAGAACAGAACTAGAACAGAACTAGAACAGAACTAGAACAGAACTAGAACAGAACTAGAACAGAACTAGAACAGAACTAGAACAGAACTAGAACAAACTAGAACAGAACTAGAACAGAACTAGAACAGAACTAGAACAGAACTACAACAGAACTAGAACAGAACTAGAACAGAACTAGAACAGAACTAGAACAGAACTAGAACAGAACTAGAACAGAACTAGAACAGAACTAGAACAGAACTAGAACAGAACTAGAACAGAAACTAGAACAGAACTAGAACAGAACTAGAACAGAACTAGAACAGAACTAGAACAGAACTAGAACAGAACTAGAACAGAACTAGAACAGAACTAGAACAGAACTAGAACAGAACTAGAACAGAACTAGAACAGAACTAGAACAGAACTAGAACAGAACTAGAACAGAACTAGAACAGAACTAGAACAGAACTAGAACAGAACTAGAACAGAACTAGAACAGAACTAGAACAGAACTAACAGAACTAGAACAGAACTAGAACAGAACTAGAACAGAACTAGAACAGAACTAGAACAGAACTAGAACAGAACTAGAACAGAACTAGAACAGAACTAGAACAGAACTAGAACAGAACTAGAACAGAACTAGAACAGAACAGAAACTAGAACAGAACTAGAACAGAACTAGAACAGAACTAGAACAGAACTAGAACAGAACTAGAACAGAACTAGAACAGAACTAGAACTAGAACAGAACTAGAACAGAACTAGAACAGAACTAGAACAGAACTAGAACAGAACTAGAACAGAACTAGAACAGAACTAGAACAGAACTAGAACAGAACTAGAACAGAACTAGAACAGAACTAGAACAGAACTAGAACAGAACTAGAACAGAACTAGAACAGAACTAGAACAGAACTAGAACAGAACTAGAACAGAACTAGAACAGAACTAGAACAGAACTAGAACAGAACTAGAACAGAACTAGAACAGAACTAGAACAGAACTACAACAGAACTAGAACAGAACTAGAACAGAACTAGAACAGAACTAGAACAGAACTAGAACAGAACTAGAACAGAACTAGAACAGAACTAGAACAGAACTAGAACAGAACTAGAACAGAACTAGAACAGAACTAGAACAGAACTAGAACAGAACTAGAACAGAACTAGAACAGAACTAGAACAGAACTAGAACAGAACTAGAACAGAACTAGAACAGAACTAGAACAGAACTAGAACAGAACTAGAACTAGAACAGAACTAGAACAGAACTAGAACAGAACTAGAACAGAACTAGAACAGAACTAGAACAGAACTAGAACAGAACTAGAACAGAACTAGAACAGAACTAGAACAGAACTAGAACAGAACTAGAACAGAACTAGAAATGAACAGAACAGAACTAGAACAGAACTAGAACAGAACTAGAACAGAACTAGAACAGAACTAGAACAGAACTAGAACAGAACTAGAACAGAACTAGAAAAGAACTAGAACAGAACTAGAACAGAACTAGAACAGAACTAGAACAGAACTAGAACAGAATTAAAACAGAACTAGAACAGAACTAGAACAGAACTAGAACAGAACTAGAACAGAACTAGAACAGAAATGAACGAGAACAGAACTAGAACAGAACTAGAACAGAACTAGAACAGAACTAGAACAGAACTAGAACAGAACTAGAACAGAACTAGAACAGAACTAGAACAGAACTAGAACAGAACTAGAACAGAACTAGAACAGAACTAGAACAGAACTAGAACAGAACTAGAACAGAACTAGAACAGAACTAGAACAGAACTAGAACAGAACTAGAACAGAACTAGAACAGAACTAGAACAGAACTAGAACAGAACTAGAACAGAACTAGAACAGAACTAGAACAGAACTAGAACAGAACTAGAACAGAACTAGAACAGAACTAGAACAGAACTAGAACAGAACTAGAACAGAACTAGAACAGAACTAGAACAGAACTAGAACAGAACTAGAACAGAACTAGAACAGAACTAGAACAGAACTAGAACAGAACTAGAACAGAACTAGAACAGAACTAGAACAGAACTAGAACAGAACTAGAACAGAACTAGAACAGAACTAGAACTAGAACAGAACTAGAACAGAACTAGAACAGAACTAGAACAGAACTAGAACAGAACTAGAACAGAACTAGAACAGAACTAGAACAGAACTAGAACAGAACTAGAACAGAACTAGAAAGAACGAGAACAGAACTAGAACAGAACTAGAACAGAACTAGAACAGAACTAGAACAGAACTAGAACAGAACTAGAACAGAACTAGAACAGAACTAGAAAAGAACTAGAACAGAACTAGAACAGAACTAGAACAGAACTAGAACAGAACTAGAACAGAATTAAAACAGAACTAGAACAGAACTAGAACAGAACTAGAACAGAACTAGAACAGAACTAGAAATGAACGAGAACAGAACTAGAACAGAACTAGAACAGAACTAGAACAGAACTAGAACAGAACTAGAACAGAACTAGAACAGAACTAGAACAGAACTAGAACAGAACTAGAACAGAACTAGAACAGAACTAGAACAGAACTAGAACAGAACTAGAACAGAACTAGAACAGAACTAGAACAGAACTAGAACAGAACTAGAACAGAACTAGAACAGAACTAGAACAGAACTAGAACAGAACTAGAACAGATCTAGAACAGAACTAGAACTGAACTAGAAAGAACTAGAACTGAACTAGAACTGAACTAGAACAGAACTAGAAAAGAACTAGAACAGAACTAGAACAGAACTAGAACAGAACTAGAACAGAACTAGAACAGAACTAGAACAGAACTAGAACTAGAACAGAACTAGAACAGAACTAGAACAGAACTAGAACAGAACTAGAACAGAACTAGAACAGAACTAGAACAGAACTAGAACAGAACTAGAACAGAACTAGAACAGAACTAGAACAGAACTAGAAATGAACGAGAACAGAACTAGAACAGAACTAGAACAGAACTAGAACAGAACTAGAACAGAACTAGAACAGAACTAGAACAGAACTAGAACAGAACTAGAAAAGAACTAGAACAGAACTAGAACAGAACTAGAACAGAACTAGAACAGAACTAGAACAGAATTAAAACAGAACTAGAACAGAACTAGAACAGAACTAGAACAGAACTAGAACAGAACTAGAAATGAACGAGAACAGAACTAGCAGAACTAGAACAGAACTAGAACAGAACTAGAACAGAACTAGAACAGAACTAGAACAGAACTAGAACAGAACTAGAACAGAACTAGAACAGAACTAGAACAGAACTAGAACAGAACTAGAACAGAACTAGAACAGAACTAGAACAGAACTAGAACAGAACTAGAACAGAACTAGAACAGAACTAGAACAGAACTAGAACAGAACTAGAACAGAACTAGAACAGAACTACAACAGAACTAGAACAGAACTAGAACAGAACTAGAACAGAACTAGAACAGAACTAGAACAGAACTAGAACAGAACTAGAACAGAACTAGAACAGAACTAGAACAGAACTAGAACAGAACTAGAACAGAACTAGAACAGAACTAGAACAGAACTAGAACAGAACTAGAACAGAACTAGAACAGAACTAGAACAGAACTAGAACAGAACTAGAACAGAACTAGAACAGAACTAGAACTAGAACAGAACTAGAACAGAACTAGAACAGAACTAGAACAGAACTAGAACAGAACTAGAACAGAACTAGAACAGAACTAGAACAGAACTAGAACAGAACTAGAACAGAACTAGAACAGAACTAGAAATGAACGAGAACAGAACTAGAACAGAACTAGAACAGAACTAGAACAGAACTAGAACAGAACTAGAACAGAACTAGAACAGAACTAGAACAGAACTAGAAAAGAACTAGAACAGAACTAGAACAGAACTAGAACAGAACTAGAACAGAACTAGAACAGAATTAAAACAGAACTAGAACAGAACTAGAACAGAACTAGAACAGAACTAGAACAGAACTAGAAATGAACGAGAACAGAACTAGAACAGAACTAGAACAAACTAGAACAGAACTAGAACAGAACTAGAACAGAACTAGAACAGAACTAGAACAGAACTAGAACAGAACTAGAACAGAACTAGAACAGAACTAGAACAGAACTAGAACAGAACTAGAACAGAACTAGAACAGAACTAGAACAGAACTAGAACAGAACTAGAACAGAACTAGAACAGAACTAGAACAGATCTAGAAAGAACTAAACTGAACTAGAATGAACTAGAACTGAACTAGAACTGAACTAGAACTGAACTAGAACTGAACTAGAACTGAACTAGAACTGAACTAGAACTGAACTAGAACTGAACTAGAACTGAACTAGAACTGAACTAGAACTGAACTAGAACTGAACTAGAACTGAACTAGAACTGAACTAGAACTGAACTAGAACTGAACTAGCTAAACTGAACTAGAACTGAACTAGAACTGAACTAGAACTGAACTAGAACTGAACTAGAACTGAACTAGAACTGAACTACTAGAACTGAACTAGAACTGAACTAGAACTAACTAGAACTGAACTAGAACTGAACTAGAACTGAACTAGAACTGAACTAGAACTGAACTAGAACTGAACTAGAACTGAACTAGAACTGAACTAGAACTGACTAGAACTGAACTAGAACTGAACTAGAACTGAAATAGAACTGACTAGCACTGAACTAGAACTTAACTAGAACTGAACTAGAACTGAACTAGGAACTGAACTAGAACTGAACTAGAAACTGAACTAGAACTGAACTAGAACTGAACTAGAACTGACTAGAAACTGAACTAGAAATGAACTAGAACTGAACTAGAAAGGAACCAGAACTATAACAGGTGTGCAACTGAACTGTAATTAAGATACATATGATAAGAAGTTATACTTAAAGAAGTACCATTCCCCTTGTCTACTTTTCCATATTTTTCCGTTAATAATACCATTAAAAGCCTTTTCATTTTTAAGCCCATCTGTTTTATATTTTTGACTTGATTAAAGTTGATTTATATTTCTTATAATATTTTCACATACATTGGCAAACGAAAAATAAATGGAAAGAAATAAGAAAAACTATTTTAAAAAATAATAAATATGAATATGACTATAACTATCTTTTGTTGACCTTATTTTTTTACGCAAAAAATGGAAAAAGATCAACATTTTAAAATACTACTGAGTATGTCTATAATATACACACGATTCTTTTTTTTCTACTATAAACTGACATGGTCATTCTGTTTATTTAAGAGAGTGTGTGTGCAGGATTGTTTTCATCTGAAATTTAACAAAAAAAAAGCATAAATAAATGTATTAATATCCTATGGTTTGTTGTATTGAAGTTAAATAATAAAAAAGGGACATTTTATGATTATTACATACTATAACCATATTAATATGGGTAAAAATATGAATGTTTGCGTGTGTTCATTTATACAGCAGACATTTTATAAAGCATACAGTGAGGGGCAAAAAAAAAGAGTTTAGTAAAAAATATCTCAGATCTTGTATAGTTCTAGTTTAGATTTACATTCTGTTACTAGTTTGTTCTGCTGTAAAAATGTCTTTGAATCCATACCCTTATAGGAATTCGAAAATAAAAAACCACTTCTAGCTTTTGTACTCCACTGTCTTTTGACTCATTGATATGCCAAATTAAAATATTTCCATATTTTTTTCCATACACTACTCATTTGTTGAACTCTGGTACTGCAATATTTTTATTTGCTTTTGATTTTTTCTTTTTTTTTTGCGCTTTTGGTGGAAATTGCTTCAACAAGAATACAAAAGAAGGATATGTTTCACATCTCATGTTAAATGGGTTCATAAAAATTAAGAGCATTAAATGAATTTTAAGACTTAAAAATTTATATATTGTTTTTTTTTTTTTCTTTTCGTTTTAAATGTATAATATGCTATTGGTCACAATGAGAAAAAAGATATTAAGAACAAAAGTCTCTGGCAATAAACAGAAAATATGGTTAAATATTTAAACAGCAGCATTTAATTACATACGTCGTTGAGAAAATTAACAAAAAAAAAAAGCTGAGACAAAAAGACATTTTGGCAGCACTTATTAAAATTGTTTCTTGATAAAAAAATAATAGTCATTTCATTAGTATGTAGCGATGTTCGGTAGTCTACAGACATATTGCGAAGCAGATTTCGCCAATGTCATGTGTGGTTTACGAAGTTAATATACATGAGCGAATAAATTTAAGTAAGTACAAACAATTATTGGGAAAATATTTTAAATTAAAAGCAAAGAAAATTAATGCACTTTTAATAGAAGTAAAGTCCATAGGCATTTAAATACTTTAAAACCCTGGAAATTATTTCACCCTTCACTTCAAACATAACTCTAGTTCTCATTTAGTTTTGTTCTAGTTCAGTTGTAGTTAGGCTCTAATTTGGTGCTAGTTAGGCCCTAATTCATTTCTAGTTCTGTTCTAGTTCAGTTCTAGTTCAGTTCTAGTTCTGTTCTAGTTCTGTTCTAGTTCAGTTCTAGTTCAGTTCTAGTTCAGTTCTAGTTCAGTTCTAGTTCAGTTCTAGTTCAGTTCTAGTTCAGTTCTAGTTCAGTTCTAGTTCAGTTCTAGTTCAGTTCTAGTTCAGTTCTAGTTCAGTTCTAGTTCAGTTCTAGTTCAGTTCTAGTTCAGTTCTAGTTCAGTTCTCGTTCAGTTCTAGTTCAGTTCTAGTTCAGTTCTCGTTCAGTTCTAGTTCAGTTCTAGTTCAGTTCTAGTTCAGTTCTAGTTCAGTTCTAGTTCAGTTCTAGTTCAGTTCTAGTTCAGTTCTAGTTCAGTTCTAGTTCAGTTCTAGTTCAGTTCTAGTTCAGTTCTAGATCAGTTCTAGTTCAGTTCTAGTTCAGTTCAGTTCAGTTCTAGTTCAGTTCTAGTTCAGTTCTAGTTCAGTTCTAGTTCAGTTCTAGTTCAGTTCTAGTTCAGTTCTAGTTCTGTTCTAGTTCTGTTCTAGTTCTGTTCTAGTTCAGTTCTAGTTCAGTTCTAGTTCAGTTCTAGTTCTGTTCTAGTTCTGTTCTAGTTCAGTTCTAGTTCAGTTCTAGTTCAGTTCTAGTTCAGTTCTAGTTCAGTTCTAGTTCAGTTCTAGTTCAGTTCTAGTTCAGTTCTAGTTCAGTTCTAGTTCAGTTCTAGTTCAGTTCTAGTTCAGTTCTAGTTCAGTTCTAGTTCAGTTCTAGTTCAGTTCTAGTTCAGTTCTAGTTCAGTTCTAGTTCAGTTCTAGTTCAGTTCTAGTTCAGTTCTAGTTCAGTTCTAGTTCAGTTCTAGTTCAGTTCTAGTTCAGTTCTAGTTCAGTTCTAGTTCAGTTCTAGTTCAGTTCTAGTTCAGTTCTAGTTCAGTTCTAGTTCAGTTCTAGTTCAGTTCTAGTTCAGTTCTAGTTCAGTTCTAGTTCAGTTCTAGTTCAGTTCTAGTTCAGTTCTAGTTCAGTTCTAGTTCAGTTCTAGTTCAGTTCTAGTTCAGTTCTAGTTCAGTTCTAGTTCAGTTCTAGTTCAGTTCTAGTTCAGTTCTAGTTCCAGTTCTAGTTCAGTTTAGTTCAGTTCTAGTTCAGTTCTGTTCAGTTCTAGTTCAGTTCTAGTTCAGTTCTAGTTCAGTTCTAGTTCAGTTCTAGTTCAGTTCTAGTTCAGTTCTAGTTCAGTTCTAGTTCAGTTATAGTTCAGTTCTAGTTCAGTTCTAGTTCAGTTAGTTCAGTCTAGTTCAGTTCTAGTTCCGTTCTAGTTCAGTTCTAGTTCAGTCTAGTTCAGTTCTAGTTCAGTTCTAGTTCAGATTCTAGTTCAGTTCTAGTTCAGTTCTAGTTCAGTTCTAGTTTCAGTTCTAGTTCAGTCTAGTTCAGTTCTAGTTCAGTTCTAGTTCAGTTCTAGTTCAGTTCTAGTTCAGTTCTAGTTCAGTTCTAGTTCAGTTCTAGTTCAGTTCTAGTTCAGTTGCTAGTTCAGTTCTAGTTCAGTTCTAGTTCAGTTCTAGTTCAGTTCTAGTTCAGTTCTAGTTCAGTTCTAGTTCAGTTCTAGTTCAGTTCTAGTTCAGTTCTAGTTCAGTTCTAGTTCAGTTCTAGTTCAGTTCTAGTTCAGTTCTAGTTCAGTTCTAGTTCAGTTCTAGTTCAGTTCTAGTTCAGTTCTAGTTCAGTTCTAGTTCAGTTCTAGTTCAGTTCTAGTTCAGTTCTAGTTCAGTTCTAGTTCAGTTCTAGTTCAGTTCTAGTTCAGTTCTAGTTCAGTTCTAGTTCAGTTCTAGTTCAGTTCTAGTTCAGTTCTAGTTCAGTTCTAGTTCAGTTCTAGTTCAGTTCTAGTTCAGTTCTAGTTCAGTTCTAGTTCAGTTCTAGTTCAGATCTAGTTCAGTTCTAGTTCAGTTCTAGTTCAGTTCTAGTTCAGTTCTAGTTCAGTTCTAGTTCAGTTCTAGTTCAGTTCTAGTTCAGTTCTAGTTCAGTTCTAGTTCAGTTCTAGTTCAGTTCTAGTTCTAGTTCAGTCCTAATTCAGTTCTAGTTCAGTTCTAGTTCTAGTTCAGTTTCTAGTTCAGTTCTAGTTCAAGTTCTAGTTCAGAATTCTAGTTCAGTTCCTAGTTCAGTTTAGTTCATTCTAGTTCAGTTCTAGTCAGTTCTAGAATTAGTTCAGTTCCAAGTTCAGTTCTAGTTCCGTTCTAGTTTTCGTTCTAGTTCAGGTTCTAGTTCTAGTTCAGTCCTAATATTCAGTTCTAGGTTCTAGTCTAGTTCAGTTCTAGTTCAGTTCTAGTTCAGTTCTAGTTCAGTTCTAGTTCAGTTCTAGTTCAGTTCTAGTTCAGTTCTAGTTCTGTTCTAGTTCAGTTCTAGTTCAGTTCTAGTTCAGTTCTAGTTCAGTTCTAGTTCAGTTCTAGTTCAGTTCTAGTTCATTTCTAGTTCAGCTTCTAGTTCAGTTCTAGTTCAGTTCTAGTTCAGTTCTAGTTCAGTTTCTAGTTCAGTTCTAGTTTCAGTTCTAGTTCATTCTAGTTCAGTTCTAGTTCAGTTCTAGTTCAGTTCTAGAACAGCTTTAGTCCACTTCTAGTAGAACTGAACTAGAACTGAGCTAGAACTAGAACTGAGCTAGAACTAGAACTGAAATAGAACAGAACGGACCTATGTATAACTGAACAGAACAGAACTAGAACTAAAACAATTCAAAGTTTTTTTTTTAAATAAACACACAATCCAATTCTTTAGTTATTGTGTTGTGCTAAACGTAACTATGTCTACGGTATTTTCATACAGTTTCCTATTGTTTTTTATGCAGCAGCGATGATACTTTGGTACTGATGTGTGCACGCGTGGATTATTTTACGCTTAAATCTTTTGACAAAATCCTTATAAAAAATACACACTAAAAAACTCTATGAAGAAATGGTTTCAAACGAAGATTTTTTGTTTTGTTTTGAATGTTTCATAAAAAATATTAAAAACAACAGCAGAAACGCCACCTCTACCTCTACATGACGTACATGGTTTGTTTGGTAAATGTGGGTGGGGATGAAGAAAGATGGTTATGATTCTTGGGATTTTGTGGGTTTTTGTTTTTCCTGATACTGAGGGAAAAAAAATGAAATCAAGGTTTTTAAGCCTGTTTCGTTAAAGTGTATTTACGCGGTTAAATTTGTTGTTTTTTTCTTTTTGCAACAATTTCTTTTGAACTTTTTTTTATGTTTTGGTATTTTTGTCCTTGTTATGTTTAGATGTGGTAGTTACTTTAAGTAGGATAAAAACAAGCTTGACAGTGGTAGGAGTAGATTTTCTATTTTTTTTTTTGAAAATAGTGTGTTTATAGTGTCACGTGTTGTTATCATTGCAGCACGTAGTTTTGTTATGTTTAAAAATTCTTTTCTATGTTTTTTTGAATCGGTTCTTGTCATTCATGTTAAATTTGTGTTTTGGTATATTTTGTTTCTTTTGCCATCACCAAGTTTTTTGTTCTAAAACATCATTCAACATTTTGTTTTTTTTTTTTTTTTTTTTTTGTATAATGTTACATGTAAAGAAAATTATCAGGATATTCTCGTTTAAGTTTTTGTGTGTGAGTGTTGAGTTGAAGGTACTATTCAAAAACTCATAATGAGAAACAAGTAACATGTTTTGTTTACATAACTATACAAAGAATATTTAACAACAACGTTGTTTTTTAATAATTTGAGTATGAGAACATTTACTACATATTACTTTGTCGACGTTTAATGTGGAAATAAATAGTAAATCATGCATGACTTGTACTGCAATAAGATTTTTGATTTTAGAAGATGACTTTGTATTTTCTAGTTTAAATTCGATTTTCGCAAGAATTTTTTAAAGTTTTAAATTAAACAAGCATTTCAAAATTGTTGATTTTTAAACAATATAAATGAACTAGAAGAGAACTAGAATAGAACTAGAACAGAACTAGAACAGAACTAGAACAGAACTAGAACAGAACTAGAACAGATCTAGAAAAGAACTAAAACAGAACTAGAACAGAAGTAGAACAGAACTAGAACAGAACTAGAACAGAACTAGAACAGAACTAGAACAGAACTAGAACAGAACTAGGACAGAACTAGAACAGAACTAGAACAGAACTAGAACAGAACTAGAACAGAACTAGAACAGAACTAGAACAGAACTAGAACAGAACTAGAACAGAGCTAGAACAGAACTAGAACAGAACTAGAACAGAACTAGAACAGAACTAGAACAGAACTAGAACAGAACTAGAACAGAACTAGAACAGAACTAGAACAGAACTAGAGCAGAACTAGAACAGAACTAGAACAGAACTAGAACTAGAACAGAACAGAACTAGAACAGAACTAGAACAGAACTAGAACAGAACTAGAACAGAACTAGAACAGAACTAGAACAGAACTAGAACAGAACAGAACTAGAACAGAACTAGAACAGAACTAGAACAGAACTAGAACAGAACTAGAACAGAACTAGAACAGAACTAGAACAGAATTAGAACAGAACTAGAACAGAACTAGAACAGAACTAGAACAGAACTAGAACAGAACTAGACAGAACTAGAACAGAACTAGAACAGAATTAGAACAGAACTAGAACAGAACTAGAACAGAACTAGAACAGAACTAGAACAGAACTAGAACAGAACTAGAACAGAACTAGAACAGAACTAGAACAGAACTAGAACAGAACTAGAACAGAACTAGAACAGAACTAGAACAGAACTAGAACAGAACTAGAACAGAACTAGAACAGACTAGAACAGAACTAGAACAGAACTAGAACAGAACTAGAACAGAACTAGAACAGAACTAGAACAGAACTAGAACAAAATAGAACAGAACCAGAACAGAACTAGAACAGAACTAGAATAGAACTAGAACAGAACTAGAACAGAACTAGAATAGAACTAGGAAAGAACTAGGACAGAACTAGAACAAACTAGAACAACTAGAACAGAACTAGAACAGAACTAGAACAGAACTAGAATAGAACTAGGAAAAGAACTAGGACAGAACTAGAACAAACAGAACTAGAACAGAACTAGAACAGAACTAGAACAGAACTAGAAAAACTAGAACAGAACTAGAACAGAACTAGAACAGAACTAGAACAGAACTAGAACAGAACTAAAACAGAACTAGAACAGAACTAGAACAGAACTAGAACAGAACTAGAACAGAACTAGAACAGAACTAGAACAGAACTAGAACAGAACTAGAACAGAACTAGAACAGAACTAGAACAGAACTAGAACAGAACTAGAACAGAACTAGACAAACTAACAGAACTAGAACAGAACGAAACTAGAACAGAAACTAGAACAGAACTAGAACAGAACTAGAACAGAACTAAGAACAGACCGAGAACAGAAACTAGAAACAGAACTAGAACAGAACTAGAACAGAACCTAGAACAGAACTAGAACAGAACTAGAACAGCACTCGAAAAACAGAACTAGGAAAAGAACTAGGAACCGAACTCGAACAGAACTAGAACAGAACTAGAACAGAACTAGAACCGAACTAGAACAGAACTAGAACAGAACTAGAACAGAACTCGAACAGAACTAGAACAGAACTAGAACAGGAACTAGAACAGAACTCGAACAAAACAGAACTAGAACGACACTTCGATAAGATTTCCCAGTGAACAATTACTTACAATTTTAGTTATTTTGTAGAACCAACAATTTGTTTTTATGAAAGTTGGTGTAACGAAATGTTTGATGGGTAACTAGCAGCATTTCATTTTTGCAAATTTTTTACTTTCTTTATCGGGTTGTTTGGTTGGTAGTTGTGCAGTTTTGGTTGGTATTGGCCTGACACATACGTGATGTATTAAATTAAGCAATAATGCCTTAAGCAACATCACACCCGTAAAGATGAGTAGCAGGCAATGGGAGGATGAGGTAAGACTAAACCATGATAGAGAAAAATCGGGATATTTTTCGTCATGACGGTTAATGGTGTGGGTTACCATATGCATATGATAGAATATAATATGTAAAATAATAGCAAAAGGAAAAGTGGCAAACAAGCAGGGAACCAACCAACTATCGTAGCCACTGACACGAAGGATGAACAAAATTTTATATGATGTTTGACACCTTGTATGTTTTTGTTGGGCGTAAAAATACAAAAAACATAAAGAAACAGTAGGAAGTTAAAACTTGTTTATTTAATATATTTAAAGATGAAATTAATACTATTTTATATGATTTCAGTCATATAAGAAATGTGGGGTTTTTATAAGCTTCTAGTTAAACGTATTTTGCACAGACTAAAATCATCCAAAATGTTCAATTTTGTTACTAATCCAGTAATCTTTAAAGATTACCTAACAATACACGCAAAATTTTCTTAGCAAATTATTACGATATTTTAAACCAAAAAATTAGAAACGACAACTATTTATGTATTTTATATTGCAAGATTATTGATCCTTAAAAAACTACATTTTCTCACAATCTGCTTAGTTAAGCCCACAACAATCATCATCAGTATCAACGCTTTATACATAAAAAACCATGACAATTACCAACACACACTAATACCAGGTGCTAAAGAGATATTTGCTAAAAAAAGACACCCAATATCCGCTTTCCTACACCATCCGTGACAGGGCAACAACAGCGTAACAAACAAAATGCGTTTCGATACAAATTTACTTTAAGTAAATTACTTTTAAGCCCAAGACACAAATTGGTTTTACAACCAAAACCATCTAAAATAACTACTACTTACTTACGTATGTATGTATTTGTGTTACTAAAGCGAAATTACCTTATTTTTATTTTCACAGTTCACAGAATGTTTAGGACATGAAAAGAATAGAGAAGATATTCGTTTGTGTATGTATGTAGATGCCACGATTGACAGGCGTTACTCAGGGGAAAAGTAATGATAAGCTTTTTATAATACCCAATAAGAAGGAAAAAAAAACAAACTACTAAAAAATGTATAAAGGAAAAAAAAAATAAACACAAACTTCAATTGAGTTTTGCCATTAAAGCGTGAAATAAAATTGAGATCATATAACAAGGAAAAACAATAACCAGGCAATAATATTAGTGGCAGAAGTGCCAGCAGCAAAAAAAACTGTTAAATTTGAAAACTAATGCAGCAGGTATAAGATCCTAACGAATGCGAGAGTTATAATAAGAAACTGTAATGTACGTAATCTGCAACAGCTGATGATTTTATAAAGTATATGAATACTTCTCTTTGCTGCCCCAGTAATCAAATTGGTAGTAGTTAGTTCTCTCAGTCTGGAAGTCCTTTGTTCGACTCCCGCCAGACAGCAGACTCAATAGTCTGGACTATAGAATAGCCAAAAGTGTAGACTATAGAATAGCCAAAAGTGTGGACTATAGAACAGTCTATAGCCTGGAATATAGAATAGTCTATAGTCTGGACTATAGAATAGTCAATAGTCTGGACTATATAATAGTCTATAGTCGGACTATAGAATAGTCTAAAATCTTGACTATAGAATAGTCTGGACTATAGAATAGTCTGGACTATAGAATAGTCTGGACTATAGAATAGTCTGGACTATAGAATAGTCTACAGTCTGGACCATAGCATAGTCTATAGTCTGGACTATAGAATAGTCTATAGTCTGGACTATAGAATAGTCTATAGTCTGGACTATAAAATAGTCTATAGTCTGGACTATAGAATAGTCTATAGTCTGGACTATAGAATAGTGTATAGTCTGGACTATAGAATAGTCTAAAGTCTGGACTATAGAATAGTCTATAGTCTGGACTATAGAATAGTCTATAGTCTGAACTATAGAATAGTCTATAGTCTGAATTATAGAATAGTCTCTAGTCTGAACTATAGAATAGTCTCTAGTCTGAATTATAGAATAGTCTATAGTATGGACTATAGAATAGTTTATAGTCTGGACTATAGAATAGTCTTTAGTCTGGACTATAGAATAGTCCATATTCCAGACTATAGAATAGTACGCAGTGTGGACTATAGAATAGTCTATTGTCTGGACTATAAATAGTCTCTAGTCTGGACTATAGAATAGTCTCTAGTCTGAACTATAGAATAGTCTGTAGTCTGGACCATAAAATTGTCTATAGTCTGGACTATAGAATAGTCTATAATCTGGACTACAGAATAGTCTATAGTCTGGACTATAGAATAGTCTATAGTCTGGACTATAGAATAGTCTATAGTCTGGACTATAGAATAGTCTATAGTCTGGACTATAGAATAGTCTATAGTCTGGACTATAGAATAGTCTATAGTCTGGACTATAGAATAGTCTATAGTATGGACTATAGAATAGTCTATAGTCTCGACTATAGAATAGTCTATAGTCTGGACTATAGAATAGTCTATAGTCTGGACTATAAAATAGTCTATAGTCTGGACTATAGAATAGTCTATAGTCTGGACTATAGAATAGTCTATAGTCTGGACTATAGAATAGTCTATAGTCTGGACTATAGAATAGTCTATAGTCTGGACTATAGAATAGTCTATAGTCTGGACTATAGAATAGTCTATAGTCTGGACTATAGAATAGTCTATAGTCTGGACTACAGAATAGTCTAAAGTCTGGACTATAGAATAGTCTATAGTCTGGACTATAGAATAGTCTGGACTATAGAATAGTCTGGACTATAGAATAGTCTATAGTCTGGACAATAGAATAGTCTATAGTCTGGACTATAGAATAGTCTATAGTCTGGACTATAGAATAGTCTATAGTCTGGACTATAGAATAGTTATAGTCTGGACTATAGAATAGTCTATAGTCTGGACTATAGAATAGTCTATAGTCTGGACTATAGAATAGTCTATAGTCTGGACTATAGAATAGTCTATAGTCTGGACTATAGAATAGTCTATAGTCTGGACTATAGAATAGTCTATAGTCTGGACTATAGAATAGTCTATAGTCCGGACTATAAAATAGTCTATATTCTGAACTATAGAATAGTCTATAGTTTGTACTGTAGAATAGTCTATAGTCTGTACTATAGAATAGTCTATAGTCTGGACTATAGAATAGTCTATAGTCTGTATTATAGAATAGTCTATAGTTAGGACTATAGAATAGACTATAGTCTGAACTATAGAATAGTCTATAGACTGAACTATAAAATAGTCTATAGTTTGGACTATAGAATAGTCTATAGTCTGGACTATAGAATTGTCTATAGTTAGGATTATAGAATAGTCAATAGTTAGGACTATGGAATAGTCTATAGTTATGACTATAGAATAATCTAGTGATCTAGAATTCTTTTGGGAGGTCTTTGAGAAATCAATAACAGCAACCAGTTATTACATACCTTTGACTTATTTGTTGTAATGAAGAGTAAGTAATATTTGTTGCAACAAATTTCTAGCCAAATCCTGGTATATTTTTCTCTTTTGTTTTGTTTTAGCTTATTATTTCTGCTATATTGACCTTTTCCTTTAATCGTGTTTTTTATTTTCTTTATTATTATGTTTTCGTTGTTGCTATTGTTTCGTTTAAGGCTATTAAGTTTTAATGTTTAGTAGTACTTGTTAAGTTTCCTAGGACTTTGTTTTCTCTACTAAAAACCCAGTGGCCTTCATCTATCTATAACGTTTTTTTTTTCTTTGCTGCCAACTCTCTCTTTTATTTTGTTTTTTTTATTTTTTGATAGTAGAAAATCCAATCAATTTGATAAGGTTTTTAATTTTAGTTCATATAAATATTTTTTTTTTACAATATTATTTCGTTATTTCTTATATTTTCTCCATCTTATATTTTTGTATTACTTAGACCGTGCATTAAAAATAAATAAGTATTTAAAGGGGGTGTAAGATAAATAAGTAAGTGGTAACTAGATATTTTTCATCCGAACAATTTCTATTTCTTTTCCATTCTTTTTAACAATTTTTTGTTGTTGTTAAGGAAGGAAGGAAGGAAGGAAGTGGTTCATATTTTTGTTATTATTTTCTGCTTAAAATTATTTGCACTTTGTTATTTATAAGGATTTTTTTTCGTTTGGTTTAATACCTGATTTTAAGGTAAAAAGAAATTGTTAGGTTATAATAGGATTGTTTTTTTTTATTTAAGATATCATCAATATATTGATGTGGCTTATCAATGACTGGCCCTTTTATAATGGAATTTTTTATGAGATGTATAATTTTTTTTAGGTTCTCGTTTTAGTTTTATGATGGTTTGTATTTGTTAAGTATTTATTTATTTATTAAGTTTATTAAGTTAAAAAAGATTATGTTGGAAAAGATTAGTGGAAATTTTGGTATTATATGTTATAGTAATGATACTCTGCTTTCTTGTTTCTCAAAGTCATTCCTAATACACTTGATTTCAGTTTTTCGCCTACATTTCATTCGATTTGCCAGTGCTGATCAAATAGCCTCTGATGAGCTAGTTTTAAACAACTTGCCTCTGGATAATTGGTTTCTGAACTTACTTTTTATTGGCTTCTGATTGACTAGTCTAGGATCATCAATGATCAATGATCGACAAGTCTCCAAAACTCTCAAGAATGAATCTCTGATCAGAAAATATATGATCGACAGATCTCCAAGTCTTTCGACTAGTCCATGATTGTGTAGTCTATGATCAACAAGTCTTTAGAAGATTAACCTCTTGTTCGCTAGCCCATAGTTGAAAAGTCTATGATCAATTAGTCTATAATCAATAAATTTATGATCGAAAAGTGTCTACTTAAATAATCTCAGTGATCCTTGACTGATAAGTATGACTGATTGTCATTTGATTAGTTTATGATCGATTAGTCTACGATCAACTATTAAATGGTCAACAAGAAATCTATGATCGACAATTCTCCAAGTCTTTCATCGGTGAGTCAACATTCGACTAGTCCATGATTGTGTAGTCTATGATCAACAAATCATAGATCAATAAGTCTTTAGTAGATTAACCTCTGATCCGCTAGCCCATAGTTGATAAGTCTATGATCAATCAGTCTATAATCAAAAAATTTATGATCGACAAGTTTCTACTGGATTAATCGTTGATCTCTGACTAATAAGTCTGTCAAAAGTGAGTTGTCATTTGATTAGTTTCTGATCGATTATGATCAACAAGTCTCTACTTGATAAATCATTGATCTCTAATTGATAAGTCTCTCATCTGTGAGTTGTCATTTGATTAGTCTCTGATCGATTAGTCTACAATCAATTAATAAATGATCAACAAATATCTCATCGGTTAATCTTTGATCTGCGTGTCTCTAATTGACAAGTCTCTTGTCAATGAGTTAGTATTTGACTGTTCTCTGATCTACCCAGCAAAAACTGGGTAATGGCTTTCAATTTTAATTACTTACCTAACAACATACTTTTCAATGACTACTACATATTGTCTGGATTACATAGAAGTAGTCTAATAAGGTCTTACTAATAATACGTTATATAAATACTTTCTTGCCTCCAATGACATCACCGTGTTAAAATAATGATTTAAAATGCTATTGTGTAAGTAAATTTTAGTATTTTAACTCCTTACATGGTAATGAAAGTTTTTACTGGGTATAAGTCTATAATTGACAAGTATGCAATTGATTAATTTTTGAACTGCTAGTATTTGATTGACATCTTTGTGATAGTATTCGACCGGTATATGCTCAACTAATCTATGTTCGACAAGGCTCTAATATTTGATCTTCTTGACTCTGGTTGTCTCAATATTCGTTTAGTTCCTGATCAATTAGTCTATGATGAACTAATCTATCATCGAGAAGTCTCTAGTAGATTAATCTCTCCTCTCTGATTGATAGGAGTCTGTACAATGAGTCAGTATTCAATTAGTTTTTGATTGAGTAGTTTATGGTGAACTTTTCTATGATCGAAATGTTGAAATATCACTGATCAGTGAGTCAGTAATCACCTGGTATCTGATCAATTAGATAATGATCAACTAATCTATTCATAAGTAGTCCCTTATTGGCAAATATCTGATAAGTCAGTAATCAATTGTTTTCTGATCAGTTAGTCTATGATCAACTAATATATGATCAACTAATCTATGATCAACTAATCTATGATCAACTAGTCTATGATCAGCAAGTCATTTATCAAATAATCAGTGATCTGTTATGCTCTGATCAATAAGTCATTATTTGACTAGTCTCTATGATCAACTAACTTATTGTTAATCTCTCATAGACAAGTTTCTGATCAATTAGATAGTATTCGACTGATCTCAGTATTCGACACTTATCTAATCGTTTAAAACTTGGTCTTCTGCTCGCTGATCAGTGAGTTATAAACCAGTCAATTAAGTTTGTGACAGACGACTATAGGATTCACTGATCAACTGATTTTTTAAAAACTATCTTCTACCACATGTCATTCTAAGAACCCCTATGTTAGATGCTTTTTAAAGAAACGAGAATAAATTCTGATGCAATTTATAGTCAATGGCTATAGGAAATAAAGAAGTTGCTGCATTCATTGTGTTTTCATTATGATTCTTATGTAAACGAAACTCTTTAGAAAAAAAGTTATTAATATTTGACACCAGGAGTTTAAGGAGTATATAACATTTCACAAAGTTCTATCCTTTGCAATGTACTTGGGGAGTGTATAATAATATTTGTCATTGGCATCAGAAGAATTTTATAGTTATGACACTATTGAAATAAACCTGTGATATGTGCATATGTTTCCTTAACCCTACGGGATACAAACATGCAAATTCATTTCAATAGTTAAATACAGTGTAATATTTATTAACATGTTTAACACTAATTAACTAAAATTGGGAGAAATTTTGAAGTAAACCCCTAAAAAGCTTACTGGATCACTTGCCATATTACATAATCCCACAATTCTAGCAGGTTGTATAATTAAAATGATAAATGTGTTTATTGTATAAAACTACAAAATAAAACCCCTAAAACATTAAATAAAATATTAAGTGAACAAAGCATTTACACTCTACCCCTAAAAGTATGCAACAGTAAAACAAATAACGACAATGCCTTAAAGTATGCAATAGTAAAATAAAATTATACAGCTTTACTTTACAACATTGCATATTTATTTCGCATAATGCATACAATTAAATTTAAATTCCTTTTCTTTTTTTTTTGCAACAACTACTCAACATACAACATTTTCCTTTTATTTATTAAACAATTTACATAGAAAAAAACAATAACAACAACTAAACTAAAATACTTCCCGTTGTTCTGTTCTCTTAACAAATAATAAATTCAGCATTTACAAATACCAACCAACAAAAAAAATGAAAACCTAAGAAAATTTCTAAGTGTGAATTGTAATTAAAATTTCATGTTCTTAAGCAAAAATCTTCTTTATATTAAGAAATTTTAGCAACACCTCCTTGACTGTCTTCCTCCCAGCTTCCATTAAATAATTTGCTATTCACTTTTCTCTCCAGGAGAAAAAAAAAAAACGTAAAATTTTCAAAATTGTTTTGCTGAATTGAATTTTACGCTTCTTTTGATAAACGCTAAATCACAAACAACAAAACTATAGCAAATGAAAAATGATTCAAAAGGAGCTAAAAAAAAGTGTTACTTGCTTTTGAATTTAGCGTTGGAAATTTGTGTAAAATGCATTCTACCACCTTAAAGTATGCTATAGAAATTTTCATGTAATAAATGTAAAATAATGTAAATTTTTCCATAAAGAAGAGGATTTAAATAAAAATAAAAGCTGAGAGTAATAAATAAATACAAAAAGGAATTGAGTTTAAAATTTATCGCGAACTAGACTACAACGAGACTAGACTAGACTATAGACTAGACTATAGACTAGACTATAGACTAGACTATAGACTAGACTATAGACTAGACTATAGACTAGACTATAGACTAGACTATAGACTAGACTATAGACTAGAGTATAGACTAGACTATAGACTAGACTATAGACTAGACTATAGACTAGATTATAGACTAGACTATAGACTAGACTAAAGACTAGACTATAGACTAGACTACAGACTAGACTACAGACTAGACTATAGACTAGAGTATAGACTAGACTATAGACTAGACTATAGACTAGACTATAGACTAGACTATAGACTAGACTATAGACTAGACTATAGACTAGACTATAGACTAGACTATAGACTAGACTATAGACTAGACTATAGACTAGACTATAGACTAGACTATAGACTAGACTATAGACTAGACTATAGACTAGACTATAGACTAGACTATAGACTAGACTATAGACTAGACTATAGACTAGACTATAGACTAGACTATAGACTAGACTATAGACTAGACTATAGACTAGACTATAGACTAGACTATAGACTAGACTATAGACTAGACTATAGACTAGACTATAGACTAGACTATAGACTAGACTATAGACTAGACTATAGACTAGACTATAGACTAGACTATAGACTAGACTATAGACTAGACTATAGACTAGACTATAGACTAGACTATAGACTAGACTATAGACTAGACTATAGACTAGACTATAGACTAGACTATAGACTAGACTATAGACTAGACTATAGACTAGACTATAGACTAGACTATAGACTAGACTATAGACTAGACTATAGACTAGACTATAGACTAGACTATAGACTAGACTATAGACTAGACTATAGACTAGACTATAGACTAGACTATAGACTAGACTGTAGACTAGACTATAGACTAGACTATAGACTAGACTATAGACTAGACTATAGACTAGACTATAGACTAGACTATAGACTAGACTATAGACTAGACTAGACTATAGACTAGACTAGACTATAGACTAGACTAGACTATAGACTAGACTAGACTATAGACTAGACTAGACTATAGACTAGACTAGACTATAGACTAGACTATAGACTAGACTATAGACTAGACTATAGACTAGACTATAGACTAGACTATAGACTAGACTATAGACTAGACTATAGACTAGACTATAGACTAGACTATAGACTAGACTATAGACTAGACTATAGACTAGACTATAGACTAGACTATAGACTAGACTATAGACTAGACTATAGACTAGACTATAGACTAGACTATAGACTAGACTATAGACTAGACTATAGACTAGACTTAGACTAGACTATAGACTAGAATAGACTAGACTATAGACTAGACTATAGACTAGACTATAGACTAGACTATAGACTAGACTATAGACTAGACTATAGACTAGACTATAGACTAGACTATAGACTAGACTATAGACTAGACTATAGACTAGACTATAGACTAGACTATAGACTAGACTATAGACTAGACTATAGACTAGACTATAGACTAGACTATAGACTAGACTATAGACTAGACTATAGACTAGACTATAGACTAGACTATAGACTAGACTATAGACTAGACTATAGACTAGACTATAGACTAGACTATAGACTAGACTATAGACTAGACTATAGACTAGACTATAGACTAGACTATAGACTAGACTATAGACTAGACTATAGACTAGACTATAGACTAGACTATAGACTAGACTATAGACTAGACATAGATAGACTATAGACTAGACTATAGACTAGACTATAGACTAGACTATAGACTAGACTATAGACTAGACTATAGACTAGACTATAGACTAGACTATAGACTAGACTATAGACTAGACTATAGACTAGACTATAGACTAGACTATAGACTAGACTATAGACTAGACTATAGACTAGACTATAGACTAGACTATAGACTAGACTATAGACTAGACTATAGACTAGACTATAGACTAGACTATAGACTAGACTATAGACTAGACTATAGACTAGACTATAGACTAGACTATAGACTAGACTATAGACTAGACTATAGAGAGACTATAGACTAGACTATAGACTAGACTATAGACTAGACTATAGACTAGACTATAGACTAAACTATAGACTAGACTATAGACTAGACTATAGACTAGACTATAGACTAGACTATAGACTAGACTATAGACTAGACTATAGACTAGACTATAGACTAGACTATAGACTAGACTATAGACTAGACTATAGACTAGACTATAGACTAGACTATAGACTAGACTATAGACTAGACTATAGACTAGACTATAGACTATACTATAGACTAGACTATAGACTAGACTATAGACTAGACTATAGACTAGACTATAGACTAGACTATAGACTAGACTATAGACTAGACTATAGACTAGACTATAGACTAGACTATAGACTAGACTATAGACTAGACTATAGACTAGACTATAGACTAGACTATAGACTAAACTATAGACTAGACTATAGACTAAACCTATAGACTAGACTATAGACTAGACTATAGACTAGACTATAGACTAGACTATAGACTAGACTATAGACTAGACTATAGACCTAGACTATAGACTAGACTATAGATTAGACTATAGACTAGACTATAGACTAGACTATAGATTAGACTACAGACTAGACTATAGACTAGACTATAGACTAGACTATAGACTAGACTATAGCTAGACTATAGACAGACTATAGACTAGAACTAATAGACTAGACTATAGACTAGACTATAGACTAGACTATAGACTGACTATAGACTAGACTATAGACTAGACTATAGACTAGACTATAGACTAGACTATAGACTAGACTGAGACTAGACTATAGGACTTAGACTAGACTATAGACTAGACTAGACTAGACTATAATCTAGTCTATAACTTAGGGGATAGTCTAGGCTATAAATTAGAGTATAAGTCTCATTATAGACTATAAACTACTTGAACTACAAACTATTTATCCAATTTAAAATAATTATTAAATTTTAACAACTTTACCGCTTTAAGACCAAAATCTATATGTTTTTTTTGCCTCTTTCATACAGCATACTTTTGGGATGTGTCCACATATGCTTCACCAATACATATTTTCATTTTAGTCTTGCCAGTAAATTATTATTGCCAAATTAATATGCAAAATAAGTTGACAAGTAAAATAAGCTATTAATAACATCTGTTTTCTCTCCATTATTTTGTTTTATAAAAAAATTTCATATTTAGCAACATAAAATATAATTTGTTAACGTATTTTTTTAATACTGTAAAGTTCTTCAAAAAAACCCTTGACAAAAAAAAAAACGAGAAAATTTAAGAATAAACATTTAGCACACATGTTTTTTTTAATATCACACATTAGCCATGTAGAAATACACACATATTTGGATAATAATTTTTGTATAAAATTTTACTTATAACAAATTTATATGCTGTATATAACTATAATGTACAGCAGACATGTCTAAAGTTATTCAGCTCTCATTTTGGGGCAAGTTTCGAAAGATTAAATAAGTAGTGAAAATATTATCATATGAAAAGCACAACAATTTCATATTTGTATAAAAGGAAAATACAATTTTATTTACAACTACAAAATCATCCTAAAATAGGCTAAAGATAAGGAATAGAAAATTGAGCACAATTGTGCTAAGTAGATGGGTCCATCATTAAATTTAAAGTTTCCTTATAGAAACACCATTGGATTTAATTTTGTAAAAATTGTTTGACTGTATTCGGGAAATGAATGCTAAGACAGCTGAAATTAATCTGTATTTCTAATCTCATATTTCTATCTTTTTCAACAAAATATTTTCCAAATAATTTCCGTTTTCCAGTTTCAATAAGTATTAGCAAATACTATTTCGTTTGAAGTGTTAATAGGCAAACTTTAAGAGATTTCTTCCCTATTTCGTAAATACTATATAATATTTCCCTGCCTATTTAGGTTAAACATCTCAATTTCATAGATTTATTTTCAAAATGTTAACATTTCTTACTGCAAATCTATAATGGAAATTTAATATGATTTTAACAATGTTTAGATGAACAACAACAACAATAACAGTAAATAAAATAAAAGCTGCAAAATATCAATCCCCCCTTGTTGTAAAAATGTTGGAAAACAAAACTGAAATGCGGTGGAAAAAATAGGAATCCTATTACAATAAAAATTTTAGATATTTTTGAATTATTTTCTCTTATATAACAAATAAACAATTTGAAACAAGAATTGAAAAAAAATAACATAAATATAAACACCTCATATCAAAATAGAAATAAAAATACTGTGATGGAACAGAAGAATAAAACCGCCTGATGACAAACAAAATATTAAATAACTTTTAAATCAAATTAAACAGGGAGACAAAAAAGTTATTAAACGGAATTTTATAAACTGAACTAGAACTGAACTAGAACTGCACTACAACTGAACTACAACTGAACTACAACTGAACTAGAACTGAACTAGAACTAAACTAGACTGAACTGAACTAGAACTGAACTAGAACTGAACTAGAACTGAACTAGAACCTGAACTAGAACTGAACTAGAACTAAACTAGAACTGAACTAGAACTGAACTAGAACTGAACTGAACTGAACTAGAACTGAACTAGAACTGAACTAGAACTGAACTAGAACTGAACTAATGAACTAGAACTGACTAGAACTGAACTAGAACTGAACTAGAACTGAACTAGAACTGAACTAGAACTGAACTAGAACTGAACTAGAACTGAACTAGAACTGAACTAGAACTGAACTAGAACTGAACTAGAACTGAAACTAGAACTGAACTAGAACTGACTAGAACTGAAATAGAACTGAACCAGAACTGAACTAGAACTAAACTAGAACTGATCTAGAACTGAATCTAGAACTGAAACTAGAACTGAACTAGAACAGAACTAGAACTGAACTAGAACTGAACTAGAACTGAACTAGAACTGAACTAGAACTGAACTAGACTGAACTAGAACTGAACTAGACTGACTAGAACTGAACTAGAACTGAACTAGAACTGAACTAGAACTGAACTAGAACGGAACTAGAACTGAACTAGAACTGAACTAGACTGAACTAGAACTGAACTAGAACTGAACTAGAACTGAACTAGAACTGAACTAGAACTGAACTAGAACTGAACTAGAACTGAACTAGAACTGAACTAGAACTGAACTAACTAACTGAAACTGAACTAGAACTGAACTAGAACTGAACTAGAACTGAACTAGAAATGAACTAGAACTGAACTAGAACTGAACTAGAACTGAACTAGACTGAACTAGAATGACTAGAACTGAACTAGAACTGAACTAGAACTGAACTAGAACTGACTCGATGAACTAGAACTGAACTAGAACTGAACTAGAAACTGAACTAGAACTGAACTAGAACTGAACTAGAACTGAACTAGAAAACTGAACTAGAACTGAACTAGAACTGAACTAGAACTGAACTAGAACTGAACTAGAACTGAACTAGAACTGAACTAGAACTGAACTAGAACTGAACTAGAACTGAACTAGAACTGAACTAGAACTGAACTAGAACTGAACTAGAACTGAACTAGAACTGAACTAGAAACTGAACTAGAACTGAACTAGAACTGAACTAGAACTGAACTAGAATGAACTAGAACTGAACTAGAACTGAACTAGAACTGAACTAGAACTGAACTAGAACTGAACTAGAACTGAACTAGAACTGAACTAGAACTGAACTAGAACTGAACTAGAACTGAACTAGAACTGAACTAGAACTGAACTAGAACTGAACTAGAACTGAACTAGAACTGAACTAGAACTGAACTAGAACTGAACTAGAACTGAACTAGAACTGAACTAGAACTGAACTAGAACTGAACTAGAACTGAACTAGAACTGAACTAGAACTGAACTAGAACTGAACTAGAACTGAACTAGAACTGAACTAGAACTGAACTACTAGAAATGAAACTACTGGAACTGAACTGCTAGAAACTGAACTACTAGAACTGAACTACTAGAACTGAATTACTAGAACTGAAATACTAGAACTGAACTACTAGAACTGAACTACCAGAACTGAAACTACTAGAAATGAACTACTAGAACTGAACTACTAGAACTGAACTACTAGAACTGAAACTACTAGAACTGAAGTACTTCAACTGAACTACTAGAACTGAACTAGAACTGAAATAGAACTGAACTTCAAGCAAAGTGGTTCGAAGGACTATCTCTGTTTTTTAAATGGCTTAATATTTTGTCTATTGTATTGCATGTCACACTGTTCTATAAGCCAATCATATACACATTATTTATTTAAAAAATGAAAAATATTTCAAAATAAATATCAAATAAAAATTAAATTCTTTTCTTGTTTTTTTTTTTCTTTCTTTTTCTTTTTTGTCCCATATCCTATCTATATTATTGCATTAAAGTAACAAATATTATTAAGGTTGATTTTTCTCTAATTCAAAAGGAAAAAGGCAAAATAACACAAAATAGGATAAAAACACAAACGAATTGAGGAAAAAAACACTTCTAAGAACAAAACTAGATTAAATTTCAAACCGAAATTCAATTATAAAATAAGTGAACAAATAAACAAGTTATTGATACATGACATTTCAAAATAAATATAAAATGTTATTTGAACATAAATCTAAAGACACGTGTTTCCCCCTTTTTGTGTTGGGCATGTTCACTTGATAAGAAGAGAAGTGATGATGGTGATGAACTATTGCAAAAATACACAAAAATTATTACACCCTCCATATAATTTGGCAAATTAAATAAACAATTGTTAAAAGGGAGGAGATATAAATAAATAAAATATAAATTTTCTATGACACACTCTATGCTAGCAAACAAATAATTTATGATTAAATGTTAAACTCCCCTTCCCCCTTCAATATGTCCTTTAATACATAGTTCATGCTAAAGAAAACAAATTTACAAAAATTCTTAACATTTTTAATAAATTGTTTACCTTTTCGAGTTTTTTTTCCCAGTTTATATTTTTTTTATGTTTCTTTCTTTAACAAAAGTTTATTTGATTGAGTCACGTTTTTGAAAATTTTTTAATTTTGTTATATTTATATTTAACTTTTAGCCATAAATCTAATCTTAATATTAACAGCCAAATATTTACACCTTGTTGTATATTTTTTTTTATTCTCATATATTTTTTTCGCCACTTTCAATACCATTTAGTTTATTTGCTAGAGTAAACAATTTATTTTTCTTATTTTATATTTTTTTTCCATTTCAGGGGTAAACTTTTGCCAGCTGAGGTAGGAGCATATTAAGCAGAAGAAAAAAAAAATCATATACTCAGCCTTTCGCCAACATACTCAATCATAATACACTTGTGACAATGGGATATTAGGAGAAGGATAACCTAGGACATGAATGATTTTTTACTGAAAAATTAAAATTTTAGCAAAAACTTTAGTTTTAGTGAAAAATAAATTTTTAGTGTGAAAAATTTAATTTTTAGTGAAAAATTTAATTTTTAGTGAAAAAATTTAATTTTTTAGTGAAACAATTTAACTTTAGTGAAAAATTAATTTTTAGTAAAACATTTAATTTTTTAATGAAAAATTTAATTTTTTTTCGTGTTAAAATTTAATTTTAGTGAAATTTAATATTTAGTGAAAAATTGAATTTTCAGTGAAAAATTTAATTTTTGGTAACAAATTTTAATTTTGTTGATTTCAAAATGAAAATTTAATTTTCTGGCGAAAAATTGCTTTTTTGGAACTAGGACAGAACTAGAATAGAACTAGAACACGACTAGAACAGAACTAGAACAGAACTAGAACAGAAACTAGAACAGAACTAGAACAGAACTAGAACAGAACTAGAACAGAACTAGAACAGAAATAGAACAGAACTAGAACAGAACTAGAACAGAACTAGAACAGAACTAGAACAGAACTAGAACAGAACTAGAACAGAACTAGAACAGAACTAGAACAGAACTAGAACAGAACTAGAACAGAACTAGAACAGAACTAGAACAGAACTAGAACAGAACTAGAACAGAACTAGAACAGAACTAGAACAGAACTAGAACAGAACTAGAACAGAACTAGAACAGAACTAGAACAGAACTAGAACAGAACTAGAACAGAACTAGAACAGAACTAGAACAGAACTAGAACAGAACTAGAACAGAACTAGAACAGAACTAGAACAGAACTAGAACAGAACTAGAACAGAACTAGAACAGAACTAGAACAGAACTAGAACAGAACTAGAACAGAACTAGAACAGAACTAGAACAGAACTAGAACAGAACTAGAACAGAACTAGAACAGAACTAGAACAGAACTAGAACAGACTAGAACAGAAACTAGAACAGGAACTAGAACAGAACTAGAACAGAACTAGAACAGAAACTAGACAGAACTAGAACAGAACTAGAACAGAACTAGAACAGAACTAGAACAGAACTAGAACAGAACTAGAACAGAACTAGAACAGAACTAGAACAGAACTAGAACAGAACTAGAACAGAACTAGAACAGAACTAGAACAGAACTAGAACAGAACTAGAACAGAACAGAACAGAACTAGAACAGAACTAGAACAGAACTAGAACAGAACTAGAACAGAACTAGAACAGAACTAGAACAGAACTAGAACAGAACTAGAACAGAACTAGAACAGAACTAGAACAGAACTAGAACAGAACTAGAACAGAACTAGAACAGAACTAGAACAGAACTAGAACAGAACTAGAACAGAACTAGAACAGAACTAGAACAGAACTAGAACAGAACTAGAACAGAACTAGAACTAGAACAGAACTAGAACAGAACTAGAACAGAACTAGAACAGAACTAGAACAGAACTAGAACAGAACTAGAACAGAACTAGAACAGAACTAGAACAGAACTAGAACAGAACTAGAACAGAACTAGAACAGAACTAGAACAGAACTAGAACAGAACTAGAACAGAACTAGAACAGAACTAGAACAGAACTAGAACAGAACTAGAACAGAACTAGAACAGAACTAGAACAGAACTAGAACAGAACTAGAACAGAACTAGAACAGAACTAGAACAGAACTAGAACAGAACTAGAACAGAACTAGAACAGAACTAGAACAGAACTAGAACAGAACTAGAACAGAACTAGAACAGAACTAGAACAGAACTAGAACAGAACTAGAACAGAACTAGAACAGAACTAGAACAGAACTAGAACAGAACTAGAACAGAACAAGAACAGAACTAGAACAGAACTAGAACAGAACTAGAACAGAACTAGAACAGAACTAGAACAGAACTAGAACAGAACTAGAAACAGAACTAGAACAGAACTAGAACAGAACTAGAACAGAACTAGAACAGAACTAGAACAGAACTAGAACAGAACTAGAACAGAACTAGAACAGAACTAGAACAGAACTAGAACAGAACTAGAACAGAACTAGAACAGAACTAGAACAGAACTAGAACAGAACTAGAACAGAACTAGAACAGAACTAGAACAGAACTAGAACAGAACTAGAACAGAACAAGAACAGAACCAGAACAGAACAAGAACAGAACAAGAACAGAACTAGAACAGAACAGAACTAGAACAGAACTAGAACAGAACTAGAACAGAACTAGAACAGAACTAGAACAGAACTAGAACAGAACTAGAACAGAACAAGAACAGAACTAGAACAGAACTAGAACAGAACTAGAACAGAACTAGAACTAGAACAGAACTAGAACAGAACTAGAACAGAACTAGAACAGAACTAGAACAGAACTAGAACAGAACTAGAACAGAACTAGAACAGAACTAGAACAGAACTAGAACAGAACTAGAACAGAACTAGAACAGAACTAGAACAGAACTAGAACAGAACTAGAACAGAACTAGAACAGAACTAGAACAGAACTAGAACAGAACTAGAACAGAACTAGAACAGAACTAGAACAGAACTAGAACAGAACTAGAACAGAACTAGAACAGAACTAGAACAGAACTAGAACAGAACTAGAACAGAACTAGAACAGAACTAGAACAGAACTAGAACAGAACTAGAACAGAACTAGAACAGAACTAGAACAGAACTAGAACAGAACTAGAACAGAACAAGAACAGAACTAGAACAGAACTAGAACAGAACTAGAACAGAACTAGAACAGAACTAGAACAGAACTAGAACAGAACTAGAACAGAACTAGAACAGAACTAGAACAGAACTAGAACAGAACTAGAACAGAACTAGAACAGAACTAGAACAGAACTAGAACAGAACTAGAACAGAACTAGAACAGAACTAGAACAGAACTAGAACAGAACTAGAACAGAACTAGAACAGAACTAGAACAGAACTAGAACAGAACTAGAACAGAACTAGAACAGAACTAGAACAGAACTAGAACAGAACAAGAACAGAACCAGAACAGAACAAGAACAGAACAAGAACAGAACTAGAACAGAACAGAACAGAACAGAAAGAACTAGAACAGAACTAGAACAGAACTAGAACAGAACTAGAACAGAACTAGAACAGAACTAGAACAACAGAACTAGAACAGAACTAGAACAGAACTAGAACAGAACTAGAACAGAACTAGAACAGAACTAGAACAGAACTAGAACAGAACTAGAACAGAACTAGAACAGAAATAGAACAGAACTAGAACAGAACTAGAACAGAACTAGAACAGAACTAGAACAGAACTAGAACAGAACTAGAACAGAACTAGAACAGAACTAGAACAGAACTAGAACAGAACTAGAACAGAACTAGAACAGAACTAGAACAGAACTAGAACAGAACTAGAACAGAACTAGAACAGAACTAGAACAGAACTAGAACAGAACTAGAACAGAACTAGAACAGAACTAGAACAGAACTAGAACAGAACTAGAACAGAACTAGAACAGAACTAGAACAGAACTAGAACAGAACTAGAACAGAACTAGAACAGAACTAGAACAGAACTAGAACAGAACTAGAACAGAACTAGAACAGAACTAGAACAGAACTAGAACAGAACTAGAACAGAACTAGAACAGAACTAGAACAGAACTAGAACAGAACTAGAACAGAACTAGAACAGAACTAGAACAGAACTAGAACAGAACTAGAACAGAACTAGAACAGAACTAGAACAGAACTAGAACAGAACTAGAACAGAACTAGAACAGAACTAGAACAGAACTAGAACAGAACTAGAACAGAACTAGAACAGAACTAGAACAGAACTAGAACAGAACTTGAACAGAACTAGAACAGAACTAGAACAGAACTAGAACAGAACTAGAACAGAACTAGAACAGAACTAGAACAGAACTAGAACAGAACTAGAACAGAACTAGAACAGAACTAGAACAGAACTAGAACAGAACTAGAACAGAACTAGAACAGAACTAGAACAGAACTAGAACAGAACTAGAACAGAACTAGAACAGAACTAGAACAGAACTAGAACAGAACTAGAACAGAACTAGAACAGAACTAGAACAGAACTAGAACAGAACTAGAACAGAACTAGAACAGAACTAGAACAGAACTAAACTAGAACAGAACTAGAACAGAACTAGAACAGAACTAGAACAGAACTAGAACAGAACTAGAACAGAACTAGAACAGAACTAGAACAGAACTAGAACAGAACTAGAACAGAAGAACTAGAACAGAACTAGAACAGAACTAGAACAGAACTAGAACAGAACTAGAACAGAACTAGAACAGAACTAGAACAGAACTAGAACAGAACTAGAACAGAACTAGAACAGAACTAGAACAGAACTAGAACAGAACTAGAACAGAACTAGAACAGAACTAGAACAGAACAAATTTCCTTATTACGTTATGGCAACTTATATAACTGTCAAATGGCTTGATATCATAAAGAATTTGTTTATCAGAAACAAATTTATTCTTCCACTTAGTTAACTTCCCTTATTTTTTTTTTTTTTTGCTAGAATTTCTTTTATACGTTATTTAGAAACTCATATTGTCACGAAATATATTTATTCTTTGTATTTCTATGCATATGTTTAGCTAAAAGAATACACTTCTTAACGAAAATGAATGAATATATGAATATGGTTTCCAAACGATTCCATAACGCCTTAAGTTATTTTCTTTTGTGATTTTTACTTACAGTTGGCAAACGAAAATAAAAAGCAAACATTCAACAAAAAGACAGAAAGAGGAACGCAAATGTGGCAAGTAGAAAAAAGACAAACAACCATCTTCTACTACGAATACATACCACTTTAGAAAGCAATAAGTAACATTGTAGAGTACGTTTTAACGCCTAAAAGCATGCTATACATACAAAAGAAACGAGCAGTAAGAATTTATTGTAAAGCAATCTAACGCATGTTTGCATATAAATTATTATATTTGCCAAGTTCTGCTTTTTTTTCAGTACTTTTCTCCATCTAACTCTATATGGCAAATGTTCATTCATTCATATATTCCCTCAGTTTAGTTGTGTTCAGTTGATTCAGTTCAAAAGTGTAGGTACTTTTCTTTTTGAATGTCAACAAATTTCGAGAAAAAAATATTGTATAAAGCTAGATTAAGCATAAGTATGAGTGTCTAAGTTTTGGTATGAATTCCAAACAGTTTTGGTTTAAGGTAAACATATGCTTAAGACATAAAAGATAATATTGAATTTTAAGTTTGATTTAGCATATAAGTAGTACCACTCTTATACATATAAAAATATGTATGAATGTAGAGACAACCATTCTTACACTTTGATATCATTGTATCATTATTAAACTAAATATAAGTTCAAAATTGCTGTTCAATATATTGTGTGTGTGTGTATATGGCAAAAGGATGTACTTATACACACATCCTTAATATATGCCAGAAGTTATTGTATGAATGCTAAACTAGTTAGTTGAAAGAACGAAAGAGCGAGATAGCTTGAGGTGTAAAATAAAGAACTATTTGTCAATTCTAAACAGGTGTTTTATAAGAAATATATAGCTAAAAGGCATTTAATTTGCCAAAGGAGCATATGAGCATTTTAGGAATAGGAGTTACAGGCCGGGTGGGAGTATGAGTTACAATAAGTGTTTACGATTTTAAAGGCAGGGGCAATTAATTGAACGAAAGTTTTGAGAAATTTATTTAGTTGTTAAGCATATAAAGATGTTAAGATTCCCTGAAGATAAATAATTAACTAAAATAACTAACTATATGCGTAATATTATTTAGTATGTGTCTGTGTGGTAATTAAAATCATAAACAATGTTGTAGTAATTAATTAATGAGATTCAGTGTTGGAGTAAATATATAAATACTGCCTGTTTAACACAATTGCTTCTTTCAAAGGATCACTTTTCAAATGAATGTTTGCATCTTTGACTGAGAAGATTTAACTTAACAATATTGTATCTTAAGACCAGTATTGTTGAAGGTTTGTTAATGTAAACATAGAAGGTTCTGTTAAATCTCAAACGTGAAGCTTCTCAATCATCTCCATCACAATAATTTTGAACCTTTTCGGCGTAACCTTTCGGGAACTTTTCTGGAACTATTAGGAATTTTTTCAGTTCAGCTCGGGAATTTCTTTGCAATAATCCTGAATCCACTGAACTGCAACCCACACTGGAATTCTGGATCTAATCATCCCCAACCTAGTTGTTTTTAAGGCCCACACTTAGCAACAATCCAGTTTATTTTCAACATCAATCATCACCCAAGCAGTTCTTCAACTGTTCTTCCTCAAACCAACCATAGACCATTGTTACAATAATCAAGAATCTTTTCGAAGCTACTCTGAATCTCTTAAACAGCAATCCTCGATATTTTTTATTGTAATCTTGGATATTTTTCTTAATAATCAACCTCAATACAACCAAAAATCTGCTTTTCAACAAAAACCCATGATCTTCACAGCAAAGCTGGAACTATATATTGTTTAGAACATGTCTTTTTCTAAATATCAATTCTCGATAGTCTTCACAACAAACAGGATCAACCACTCAAGAACTTCTTTAAAGTTTTAACGCAATCATAAATCTTTCTCACAACAGTCCAGGAAATTCTTCGCTGGAGAGCTGACTGTAACTGTGAATATTCTTCCCAACAATCCAGTGGGCTTCCCTAATCAGTGAAATCATAGATCTGCTTTCCAACGTACCTGGTTCTTTTCCATGTCAAACAATGATCTTCATTATAATAGTCCAGAGATTATAAAACAAGGTCCAAGATCTTTTAAATCAACGATTGTAGAACTTTTAAACTAGAAAGACAACAGAGGATATATTAAGTAGAACTCGACAATTGAACTCGCAGTCGTAGATGTTTAAAAGAGAACTCTACAACTTTCGATCTTTCCAACAGAACCCAATAGTAGAGATATTTTGATTTCGGAATTCACAATCTTTGATCTTTTAAAACAGAACTCGACGATTGTATAACTTATAAACTTGAAAAACAATAGAAGTTATTTTCAATAGCACAAATGAATACACAATAGTGGATCTTAAAAAAAGAACTCTGGAATCACAATCGTCGAACTTCCAAATGAAACTAGACGATTGCAGAACTTTTAAAGTGGAAGTTCTATTGTCTCTCAAGTTTAATACATAATCGCAGATGTTTCAAAGAGAACCACTGTTTCGATCTTTCACATGTTTCGATCTTTCACATGTTTCGATCTTTCAAACAGAACCCAATAGTAGAGATATTTTGCTCTGGAATTCACACAATTCTTGATCTTTCAAAACAGAACTCGACGATTGTATAACTTATAAACTAGAAAACCAATAGAGATTCTTTTAAATATCACAAATGAATACACAATAGTGGATCTTACAAACAGAACATACAACATACAATCCCGGATCTGGAATCACAATCGTCGAACTTTCAAATGAAACTAGACGATTGTAGAACTTTTAAACTGGAAGTTCTATTGTCTCTCAAGTTTAATACATAATCGCAGATGTTTCAAAGAGAACCCATGTTTCGATCTTTCAAACAGAACCCAATAGTAGAGATATTTTGATTTGGAATTCACAATCTTTGATCTTTCAAAACAGAACTCGACGATTGTATAACTTATAAACTATAAAAACAATAGAGGTTCTTTTAAATAGCACAAATGTATACACAATAGTGGATCTTACAAAAATAACTCCACAAGTTGCGATCTTATAACTTGCAATATACATCGCGGATCTGGAATCACAATCGTCGAACTTTCAAATGAAACTAGACGATTGCACAACTTTTAAACTGGAAGTTCTATTGTCTCTCAAGTTTAATACATATTCGCGGATATTTCAAAGAAAACCCATTGGTTCCAAAGATTTTGGATCCTTTAAATAGACCTCGAAAAATGTATACACAATCGAGAATCTTTCAAAGAAACCTCTTTTAACTGGGAATATCGAGAATCTGGAATTTACAATCGACGATCTTTCAAATGAAACTCGACGATTGAAGCATAGTTTCAAATAGAATTCGACAATTAAATTCACTATCATGGATCTTTTAAATAGAATACGACAATTATGGATCTCCTAATTTGGAATACATAAAACAGAAAAGAACAGTAGAGATCTTTGAACTTGGAGTTCTTAATAGTGGAACTTTCAAATAAAACTCGACGATTATGAATCTTATAAACTGAAAAGACTTTAGAGGAAGTTTTAAATATAACTCGACGATTGTGGATTTTTTAAATTGGAATTAACAAATGAACCTCTTTCAAATAGATCTTTCTAACAGGAGTTTACAGTCGTGTATCTTTTAAATAGTACTAAAACCTGCGGATAAGATTCTAGAGCATCAATGGAACAACATTTCAAGTAGTACTTAGTATGATAGGAGGATTTATCCGAAGAAATACACCTAGGCCTCTATCGTGCCTGTTGTGCGCTCCTTAACCAGTGCTTCAGGTGGGAATCGAAACCACCACCTCCGGTCTACTAGACTGAAACACTAACCACTAATGTATAATGTTCTTCTAACAAATGTATTGAAGAAACAACATTTAAAAAATTATTTGCACTGCCATTGCTCATCATAAAAACAATTGCAAATTGTTCTTTACCCCTCACCCCCCCCCCCTCTCTCTCTCTCTCTCCACAAAAACAAAAGTTCTTTCTAGCATCTAACCACTTTATAAAACTAGTTATTTGTATAAGTACTTCTCATATCTAAAATATTATGCTTTTGTGAGCCTTTTAACATTTTGCATGATTTAAAACGTTTTAGATTCATTTAGTTGTTAAACAACTACAATCATCGTCCTTCAAAACTCAAAAATACACATTTACGTGACTGTGTAGGTGTGTGTGTGTACGAATGTGTTCGCATATGTATAATTAATATGGCCTTATACAATATTCTTTCATCTACTATACAAATGCATTTAAATATATCAGTTTGGGGGGTGTGTGTGTGTGTGTGTTTAAGGATAAATGTTTCTCTAAAGGTTCTTTAATACAAGTCAAACATGTGGATTATCAAATAACTTTAAGCTCTGTGTTTGTTCATTGTCTTAATTATGATAACATAATCATTTGTAAATGTAAGCTAATTAAATGCTCATATTTGAAACGTTTTAAATGTATATATACTAGCAGTTAAAATATACAAATAGACTAACATATCATATAATTATATTAAGTCAGTTGCAAAAATATACATACATACATACATAGGTAGAGATGTATAACTTCAACCGGATAGACAAACATTTAAATGTTTAAGAGAGCAGTAGGAACAGTATTTAAATTTTTCTATACACTTTCAAGAATTAAAGGCATTTGTTTAAAGGATAACGTAATTAGCTGGAAAACTTAGCTTTTTCCATTATCCTTACATGTCAATACAATGTAATGATTGAGTTGTAATCTAGCACAAATTCTGCCAAAACAAAGCTTTTCATTTGACTAAAAAATTTGCCATCATTCTATTGACACATATCACCTTAGATTTTCTAAAACAATTTTCAGATTACCACTCTTTAACCCAACTTTACACATGTATGTATGTTTGTTTGTTTAAGTTTATGAGTAATGCCAGAGTTTGTGGTTGTTTGAGTTGACTATGACAGTCGCATAATCATATGAATATGTCAATGTTGGCCCACACACACACACACACAGCGACCCACCCATCCACACAATTTACTTTAATACTGCCAAAGTAAACCGAGAACAACATAATTCATACTCCTAATGTCATACCGAGAAATCCAACACTCATCCAAGTCACATCACATGCCTACAAAAATTAAGTAAGTAAAACAACAACAAAAGTTAGAAAAACAAAAAGTAGAGAAAACAGAACCATTAACAATTGTATTAGTAGACATGTTTACAATAGACGAGTAGTAGGTAGTAGGTACTAACTGTTATCTTTGCTCAGCTAAAAAAAAAAAAAAAACATAAGTTTGTTATGTAAAACCCTTACAAACTACTACAAACAACACCGCTCTCACACCTGTCTCATCCTTCCATCATAATGGATTTAATAAAACGTGAACGCTTTTTTCTCTTATTGCTGAAGTTTATCATGTATGAGTGTAAAGTATACGCAAAAAAACATGTCATTTTAACATGCCAACAAACTGACAATAAATGTCATCATCCTTTAATAAGTTACATTCAAACTTTTACAGCAATTGTTCTATTTGGTTTTCCAAGTACTAAAAAGTATCCTTTACGAAGGACAGCAAATAGTTTGGTTAGAGAGAAAGAAATGTAATTAGTAATGAAGCTATTTTAGTTTAGAAAAAGTTAGGGGTAAATGGAGTGGATTGGCGTTAGTAACAGCACATAGATCCTAAGTAACATAAAAGATCCTAAAAAGTTCCATCATTGTATTTCGGATGATTATTTATCACTACGATTTCGGGGTCTTTACAATATTCACAATTCCTGATCGCGATCTTTACTAAATGAATCTTCGAATGAGATACAAAACAATCTAAAAGATCGGCGATTGCGGGTTCCAAAGACTTTCTTTAGGACAACCACCATACGAAGACGAACAACTCAAATGATACTCGATTGCGCGATCAAAAATAGTACAGTAATGATCCATAATTGTTATAAAGTTAATTATTTGGATGATCCTTGATCTTTAGGACAACAACCATACGAAGACGAAAGACTCAAATGATACTCAATTGCGAGATCAAAAGATGTACAGTAATGATCCATAATTGTTATGAAGTTTATTACTTGGATGATCCTTGATTAAAATGTAAATCCATTATTTTGCTTTTGCAGATTGATGTTGTCAAGATACACGATTGTAAGTTAAAGAAAGCCTCAGGATTGTTATTTCAAAGATCACCACTTTGATCTTCCACTTTGATTGGAAGACCGACGATTGCGTTTTAGATTTAAAAGATGCTTGTTTGAACGATCCTCGATTCAGTTTGAAGAGATATCGTTATTCGGAAGCTTCGAAAGATCGGCGATTGTGGTTTGAATGATCTGCCACTGAGGTTTACAATATTGAAGTTCAACGATTGAGGGTTCAATCAACTTTTTGTTCGGACGATCTACGATTCATATTGAATGAATGACAATTTTGATTTGAATAAAAGTTATATGGAAGTTCTACAAGTAATTGTTATTCGGAAGCTTCATGATAACAGTTTGAAAGATTTTACTTCAGTTGATGTCGATTTAAAAAGAAGTTTGAACGATCAATGTTTCTATTTCGATTTACTATTTCGTTTAGAAAAAGGATTATTTGTAAGATCTACGATAACGCTTTATAATATTGAAATTTTGAAGATCAACGATTGTGGTTTGAATGATTGTTGCTTCGATGATTCAAGAAACTTTTTGATTCTAGTTTTGAAGATCAACGATTGAGGCTTAAAGGATTGTTGTTTCGACGATTCAAGAATCTTTTCGACTGGACGATCCACAATTCTATTTAGACCACTTACGATACAGTTGAAAGATCAGCGATCATGGCTTGAAAGATCTACAATTGCAGTTTATATTATTGTAATTTTGAAGATCAACGATTGCAGTTGGGAATATTGTTGGTTGGACGATCAATGCGTTTTTAGAGAATATTACTTGGAGCTTCTACATTCTCAATTTGGGCGACTACTGTTCGGAAAATCTTCCTATGCGCGAGAAATGACTTTTGTTTGAATATTTATTGGTTGCCGTTCAAAGTATTATTCATTGCAAAACTTTGATTTCGATCGCTGTTTGGATGACCGACAATTATGGTTTTACCTGACTGACACAATCTCATTTTGAATGATTGCAGTTCGAATGATTGCTGCTTGTAAGAGCCATCATTGTGAGAGATCTTTATTTGGAAGTTCCTCTTTTGTTCATTGCAAAATCCTCGATTTCGATTATTGGTGTCACAATCTTAATTTGAACGATTGCTGTTTGGAAGATCAATCTATTTGACAGCATAGATTTGATGTTTGAAGGATGATTTGTTGAAAACCCCTTGTTGCTGCTTGGACGATGTACTATAGCGAGTTCAAAGAATGCTGCTTGTAGGTGCTACAATCTTGTTCTGAACGATTGCTATTTGGAAGATCTACATAAGCGAGGGAAAGAAGGGAGGATCCCCGATTGCTGCTGGATGTTTGAAGAAACAGTTTGAATGATCTCTGTTTGAAATTCCAAAGTTTTTGCACGGTTGCCTTTTTAAAGATAGTTCTTTGGAAGACCAACTTTTTAGCTTTTGGGATTTGCAATTTCAAAGTTTCTCTGAAGAAGTAAATTTCGTTGTGGTTTGAAAAATCTGTCTTTGCGAATTGAAAGTTTATGAATGCTCATGTGGTTTTAGAAGATCGTTGTTAGCGATTTGAAAGATTTATGATTGCGGTTTAAACAACTGATCTTTGAAAGACCCATAGTTTTGACTAGGGGTTATGGTTTAATAGATGTGTTCAGAAAATTCATAATTCCCACATAGAAAGTAGTAGCGTGGCACTGTTTTTAAACCTACAACTTGGCTTTCCTTCAGCAAAACTACTCAAATATCTAAAGCTTTTCATCGCATAGTCATGGCAATATATCTTCGTCAAATGGTATTCAAGTTCATATAGAAGAAAAAGAAAACCAAACTCTCTTGTTTAAAAGCATAATTGTCATCTAGTATTTGTCATAGATGAACAAGTGTGTATAAACATTTGAACTAATTAAAGTTATGTTTGTCATAAAACAGCAAGCAACAGCAGTAGCAACAACCACTTTAGAAATCTAAAAAAAAGTGCGTTTTGTGAAATCTTACGCCAGATACCTATTCCTACATTTGTACAGTTAGATATTCACCTCTTTCATCCTTATACGAGAGCATACATACATGGTTTATATAAAAAGTTATGCTAAACCACATAATTGACATTATTCTAGTAATTGTAAGATAATTTTGTTTCTATGTTTTTCCGTAAATTTCCTTCTACACCAGAGGAGCGCAAGATTGCCATTACATAGCACGCGTGATAGGGTAAGAAAATTCTGCTGACGCTAAGTTGATACACATACACTATAGGTTTAATTCTTCTTCTTTTTATAATGAGCAATATCAGTTGGTTTGCTCTCAACTTGAAAAACAAAATCAAATCAGTTGCTGATCAGCACTTGTCGAAGCAAGGTCTGTGCGCGACGTTTTTAAAATACACACAGAAATACAACAACAAAATTTTGAGAAAGCCGAATTAATGTAGGAGAACATGAGAGAACAGTTGATAGTTTTTTATATATAGACTTTGATATACGCTAGCTGTCAAAATCCGTAATAAATATTTGACAGTTAGCATATACATTATAGTTTGTAGTCATTTTATTAGTATACTTTTATTTTGAATTGAATTCTGTTCTCTGCTGCTTTACCAACACAAATAAAACTATGATAGTCTATGGTAGTATGTGTTTGAGCAACACTGTTCTACACACACATTTACTGTGTGTATTCTATCTCTCTCTCTCTCTCTCTCTTTAAAAAAAGGAAATTGTTAAAGGTAAAAATTTAGGTATGATGATTTTTGTATATTTCAGTAGTTTCTAGCAGATGAATTTAAGTGTGGTAAATAAAGTTATAATTTGTTCAAAAGGTAGCTGCTTATAGTATGTTGGAGAGCAAACGAGATAGCAAATATTATAATTTTCTAAACTAAATTAGGTTGATATTAGAAAAGTTTTAAAGCGTAGTTTTTTTTTTTTTTTTTTTTGAGGTAAAAAGTTTTTGGTTGTAAATGTTTTATTTGGCTTTATTTTCGAATTAAAATTATATTGTGAGACGAAATATGTTTATTAAAGTTATGGAGAATAATTACATGAGATTTCAAAGGAAATATTTGTCGCGCTTAAGTCTAAGATAAATAAGAAATTATGTAGTATTGGTAGTAGAAAATAATAGGCGAACAATCGTGGTTTCCCAAAAAAATAACGTTTCTAAGGAACAATCTTTCCAGCCCCAATATTGGATCCTCAAACTACAAGCAAGCATGTTCTAAACAAAAGACATTTAACATCATAAGTTGATATTACAGCTATTATTCAAAGCGGGATTGTGCTTCTTGTAATCAACATACTTTGGAGCCTTAATCATTGATCGTCCAAACAACAATATTTTAAACCACACAACAAGATCGTAAATCGCAATGGCTGTTCATACAAAAAATGGGCATTCAAACCGTAATCAAGGCTTTTTTTAAAACAATAATGTAAAACAGACTATTTCATTGTATAGACTATTCCAGTGGAATTTTGAAACTGAAATCACGAATCTTCGAGGAACAAACACAAATGTAGAATCTTTTCAATTGTAATTATAGATCCTCAATCATTCAAGTCGCAGTCGATCAATTTCTCTGCAACAATCTTTCGATCTTCCAATCTTTCTTGGAACCTTTAAATTGCAACCGTGGATCTTCCAGGAACACGTACTAAAGAGATAATCATTCAATAATTCAAAAGATAATCATTCAATAATTCAACATTCTGTCCTGAATATCCAACAAATAATCTTTGAAACGACAATCCTAAATCCTTTAAGCTACAATGCATCAATCATCAATGGAGGATCTAGAAAACAGACTTTTGAACCACAAACGTGGATTTTTAAGAGACATTCACAATCGTGATTCTCTATGCAAAATTAAGATGAAAATTTAAACAGACTATTACAGTGGAATTTTGATACTGAAATCACTGATCTTCGAGGAACAAACACAAATGTAAAATATTTTCAATTGTAATTATAGATCCTAAATCATTCAAGTCGCAGTCGATCAATTTCTCTGTAACAGTCTTTCGAACCGCAATCGCGGAACTTTTAAATTGCAATCGTGGATCTTCAAGGAACACGTACTCAAGAGACAATCCTTAAATCATTCAAAGTTCTTCTAGGAAACATTCTGTCCTGGATATCCAACAAATAATATTTCAAACGACAATCCTTAATCCTTTAAGCTACAATATATCAATCTTCAATGGAGGATCTATCACAATCGTGAATCTTTAAGAGATATTCACAATCGTGATTCTTTATACACTTTCAAACCACAATTCTGCACCCCTTAAGCTACAATAATTTCAACAATACGAGTATTCATGAATCTTAAATTCCAAAGATATTTCTTGTAGGAATAATCGTTCAAACCTAAGCCTGAAGTTTCCAATCATTCAAATCTCAATCTTCTAAGAAATTGTCTTTCAAATTGGATCTTCAAAGAAGAATGTATCATTCAGCCAACGATCGTGGATCTTCAAGAAACAATCATTCATGTTGCAATCGTGGAGCTTTAGTTCAATGGCCTTTGAAACTGGATCGTGATCTTCGCAACAACTGCAGTTCAGAATACTAACGGGACTACTCACGGGACACTGTGGTCTCAGATATCATCAATTCATCCTAAGAAACGCCCTATCGAAGCTATGCAGGTCGGGCTTTAGATATGAACTCTAAATTATGGCGTTCAAGCAGCATTTCGGAACTTCAAAATCTTTCAATTTCTCGGTTTCTATTGTGCTGCTTTGGGACAAATTCTATGACATAAAACCGCCCGATAGTTTATAGAAATCGTGGTTATTGTACCTTTAGGAAATGCATGATGATTTGAAAGGCGAAACAGTTGTTAGCTGTCCAATTCATTACTACTCCTTACAAAAACATTATTTAAACGCAGCACTCTACTTCGTTAAGAATTCGGATGTACGAAAGAAGTTAAATCATCTCCATTAATCAACATTTTGTTAAGAATACAGAAATTGGAATCATTGGAAAACATGTAGTGGGCTACCACATGCAAAAGTATGTCTAGGGATTCTAAAACGAATATTTGAATTATTCCAGAAATTTAGATTATTTCCAAAAACATTCCTAAGGATCCATCCCAAAATATCCTGAAGCCTAGCATTATTTCAACAATTCCATTATCAGCGATAAAAAAGCAAAAATTGTGTTTAAATGCTTCAATATACACTTCTATAGTCCTCAACCCCTAGTGTTTGTATGATTTCCTAAAGCCCCTAAAAATATGCCACATGTTAACAAAAACTCTAGCAATTAAGTTGTGATTTCACAAAACGATAAACCTAATTACATCTCTGCCACAAGTGCATAAATTCTATTGAAAACAACAAACGATTTTGCTACATGTTTTTTACGTTTTCGCACAACAGCAGGTGGGGCAGGAAAAATAATGATTAAATATCACTGAGGCGTAATAATAATTCATCAAGTGGCAAACAAAACATTTAAGTAAAAAAAAATGTATTGCAGACTAAAACACAAACACACATGTAAGCAAAAAGGTAAAAAGTAATAAAAAGAAAAAGCGTGAATGCAAAATTATAAAAAAGAAAAAACAATTTCTAAAGAAAGAAATTCAAATAATTTTTTGAAAAGACAAAGTGAGACTATCAATAAACATGTCTTCACGTCTTTGTTAAGGCAATACAGAAGAAAAAAGAGAAGCATAAACAAAAGGCGTTAAAAAGGCGTGTAGAAAAATAAAGTTATGGATGACTGAATCAATGGATATGGTTAGGAAAAATGAAACTGACTGACAGACTAGGTTTATAGGAGTTTTTATTACAAAGCAGCAAATAATATATGTATAACATACGTATCTAGGTATGTATGTATGTGTGCGTGTATATGGATTATATACATATTTAGAAAACAGTAAATGTAATTGCTTATAAAATATGCAAACCACAATTTCAAGCCATTATCAAATACGTTTAAATAACCACATGACTGAAAAGCTACAGTTATAGCTATGGCTTTGAGTACCATGTGAAAGCGTAGCCTTCCACACGTAGTAACAGTATTAAGAAAATAGCAGAACAACAGCAACAACAAACATATAAATTTATATTAACTGTCAGTCAGTCAGTCAATGACGAACTTATAACCAAACCGCTTCTTGCAAACATCAACCACATCAACAGCAACAACAACAACAAGAACAACAACCTCAGTCTCTCATCCCTGATAAGTCATAAGCATTTTGTAGGCCTAACCTTAAGAAAGTAATCACTCAAAACTCAAACAACAGTCATTCAACATCTTCGTCATATAACTTGCAACACACACGCACACTTGCACGTATAGATTTCCGTTTTGGTTGTTTTCGTTTTTTTATTACCACCATCACATCATCACCATCTCTATACATCCAGCTTAAACAAACCAGCCAGCCATCAAGGTTGGTAGGCAGCCAGTCAGCATCCTGACATCCACAACATCATCATCTTCGTCATCCTTCGTCTGGCAGCTTATATGACTTATTGGCATTTAGCTGTTATAAGATGTTTTAAGTGAAAAAAAAGATGGTGGCTTCTTAAAGTACGATGGCTGGTTTAAATTTCGCATAAACCCCTTTTTATTTTCATTTTAAAGAAATAAAAAAAAAGTTTTACTTTTTTCTTCTACAGCCTTTGAAAACTTTTTACATGTGTTTTCAAAAATTTGATAGCTATTGACGGTGTTTTCCATTTCCAAAGTAGACTTTTAGACAACAAGGAAAAAAAATACGTAGGAAGGAAGTTATTATTGACTTTCATTCCCGGCATTTGTGTTGTTATGGGTTTTAAGAGTTTGAGTATTTGTTTCCGTTTCCCTTTCAGTAACAAGTAACAAACTTTTATGAAAAGAAGTCTTCCTTCGCACAAAATACTTCTCCGAGTCCAGTACCATTACACTCTAATTTTCCCTTTGTTACCTCCAGACATATTCTACAACGAATACCTTCTCTCCCTTATCCAAACCAACCCTTTTCGTAATCCCAAACAAACACACAACATGCCAGCATTTAGCCACAGTTTTCTAAAAAAAACCCTTTCAGCATTTTCCGGCTAATTATCAGTTAAAGCTTTTAAGCAAAAACCACCCGAATGTGTCAACAGTATACATAGCTTTAAAATTTTAAGCTTAAAATAAAAGTAATAATAATTTAACTTACTCTGTGTGTGTGTGTTGATATTTTGATTTAAGAGTTGTCAGTTTTGATTTTTGTTTCAAAGTATTACTTAGGAGATGACAGTTAAAACGTCGTTTAATAAGCTGAAAATAAACAGAAAAATTAAATGTTACAAGGGTCGGAAAAATTATTTTTAGCAATCTCTAGATAAACTTTATATTTCCGTTTTACTTCCAAGTTCTCTAGTTGAGGTCAAGTTCCGTTTTAGTTCTGTTCTAGTTCTGCTCTAGTCTGTTCTAGTTCTAGTTCTGTTTCTAGTTCTGTTCTAGTTCTGTTCTAGTTCTGTTCTAGTTCTGTTCTAGTTCTGTTCTAGTTCTGTTCTAGTTCTGTTCTAGTTCTGTTCTAGTTCTGTTCTAGTTCTGTTCTAGTTCTGTTCTAGTTCTGTTCTAGTTCTGTTCTAGTTCTGTTCTAGTTCTGTTCTAGTTCTGTTCTAGTTCTGTTCTAGTTCTGTTCTAGTTCTGTTCTAGTTCTGTTAGTTCTGTTCTAGTTCTGTTCTAGTTCTGTTCTAGTTCTGTTCTAGTTCTGTTCTAGTTCTGTTCTAGTTCTGTTCTAGTTCTGTTCTAGTTCTGTTCTAGTTCTGTTCTAGTTCTGTTCTAGTTCTGTTCTAGTTCTGTTCTAGTTCTGTTCTAGTTCTGTTCTAGTTCTGTTCTAGTTCTGTTCTAGTTCTGTTCTAGTTCTGTTCTAGTTCTGTTCTAGTTCTGTTTCTAGTTCTGTTCTAGTTCTGTTCTAGTTCTGTTCTAGTTCTGTTCTAGTTCTGTTCTAGTTCTGTTCTAGTTCTGTTCTAGTTCTGTTCTAGTTCTGTTCTAGTTCTGTTCTAGTTCTGTTCTAGTTCTGTTCTAGTTCTGTTCTAGTTCTGTTCTAGTTCTGTTCTAGTTCTGTTCTAGTTCTGTTCTAGTTCTGTTCTAGTTCTGTTCTAGTTCTGTTCTAGTTCTGTTCTAGTTCTGTTCTAGTTCTGTTCTAGTTCTGTTCTAGTTCTGTTCTAGTTCTGTTCTAGTTCTGTTCTAGTTCTGTTCTAGTTCTGTTCTAGTTCTGTTCCAGTTCTGTTCCAGTTCTGTTCTAGTTCTGTTCTAGTTCTGTTCTAGTTCTGTTCTAGTTCTGTTCTAGTTCTGTTCTAGTTCTGTTCTAGTTCTGTTCTAGTTCTGTTCTAGTTCTGTTCTAGTTCTGTTCTAGTTCTGTTCTAGTTCTGTTCTAGTTCTGTTCTAAGTTCTGTTCTAGTTCTGTTCTAGTTCTGTTCTAGTTCTGTTCTAGTTCTGTTCCAGTTCTGTTCCAGTTCTGTTCTAGTTCTGTTCTAGTTCTGTTCTAGTTCTGTTCTAGTTCTGTTCTAGTTCTGTTCTAGTTCTGTTCTAGTTCTGTTCTAGTTCTGTTCTAGTTCTGTTCTAGTTCTGTTCTAGTTCTGTTCTAGTTCTGTTCTAGTTCTGTTCTAGTTCTGTTCCAGTTCTGTTCTAGTTCTGTTCTAGTTCTGTTCTAGTTCTGTTCTAGTTCTGTTCTAGTTCTGTTCTAGTTTCTGTTCTAGTTCTGTTTCTAGTTCTGTTCTAGTTCTGTTCTAGTTCTGTTCTAGTTCTGTTCTAGTTCTGTTCTAGTTCTGTTCTAGTTCTGTTCTAGTTCTGTTCTAGTTCTGTTCTAGTATATGTTCTAGTTCTGTTCTAGTTCTTTTTAGTTCTGTTCTAGTTTCTTTTTAGTTCTGTTCTAGTTCTGTTTTAGTTTCTGCTCTAGTTCTGTTCTAGTTCTGTTTTAGTTCTGTTTTAGTTCTGTTTATAGTTCTGCTCTAGTTCTGTTCTAGTTCTGTTCTAGTTCTGTTCTAGTTCTGTTCTAGTTCTGTTCTAGTTCTGTTTTAGTTCTGTTCTAGTTCTGATCTAGTTTTGTTCTAGTTCTATTCTAGTTCTATTTTAGTTCTATTCTAGTTCTATTCTAGTTCTATTCTAGTTCTATTCTAGTTCTATTCTAGTTCTGGTCTAGTTCTGTTCTAGTTCAGTTTTAGTTCTGTTCTAGTTCCGTTCTAGTTTTGTTCTAGTTCCGTTTGCGTTTATTTTAATGTAACTGTTAATTGCTTTTAACAAACTTTGTCGGGATATTTTAAATTAAAAAGTCAATATATTCAATATTTTGTTTTTCGCTGTGAACTTGCAGTCCATCACTTGAGAAACTTTTGACCTTAAGTGACACATGAAGTTTTGTTCTTAGTTGCCAACCTATTTACATTTATTTGTTATGCAGGACTTTGATGTCGCTTGCAATATTATTGTTGTTGCTGTTCATGCATGCATGTCAGCGTATAATAACAGAAACAACTACAACAGTTATTGCAAGATACATTCATATGTATGTATGTATATGTAATTATTGTAATAACCCTGCCAGCAATTTTGTAGTCGACTACGAGAAAAATTCACTTCTAGTTTACTTTTACAGACTGACTATAAGCTAACTACAATGTAATGCAGAGCTGTCCCGAAATTTTGTATTTGGCAACGTAAAGAACCGACTTTTAAATACTAACTACAAGCTAACTATAATGTAATGCAGAAGTGCCTCAAAATTATCTGGAGAGAATTAATTGTATTTCAACATGTTTTCTCTTGTTTCTCTATTATTATGATTTTATTTGTTAACTTTAGTAGACTGACTATAAACGAACAACAATGTAATGCAGAAATGTTACAAAATTTGGTATTTATTAACGTAAACAACCGACTTTTAAAGACTAGCTACAAGCGAACTATCATATAATGCGGGAGTACCCCAAAATTATCTGGAGAGCATTTTGTTTCGACATGTTTTCTCATGTTTCTTTATTATTTGGAATTTGTTTTACATTTTTGTCATTTTCTTCTATACGTTGTAAAATTTGAGTCAGTAAATTGGAAAAATTAATCATAAAAGGTTAAATATTTTAAAACTCGGTCCCTAAATTCTAAATTCTGCTGATTAATACTGTAAATATAATACATTAACAGTTAACATTACACAAAACATTTTCAAATTTATTTTAGATTTGGATCAATGGGAATCATGGAAATAATGAACAAATCATTCATAATTTTATGGAAACCGGTGTTATTATTAGTTCCCCTGCAGAAAACTGATGTCTATTAATTTTAACGAACTAATATCATAACTTGTATTAAACCGAAATGTAATTTAGATAACTAGTAGTTAAATTTTAAATATATTTAATTAAAATATAATTAATTAATACAGTAGGGAATTCAAAAGAAAACTATTGCTTGACTTTTCTGCAACTAACTTTAAGTTAGTTAATAAAGAGTTACCTTTAAGCTAATTTTTTAGTAACTAGCTTTAAGCTAGTTGAAAAGTCATGCAGAGTCGGACAATTGACTACTGCGTATGACATCACCATGTTAAAATAGTCAGTTGGTTCCATTAAAAATAATCCAAGAATCAACCATAACTAGTTGATGAAAAAGTCGGCTTTTAATGCATTTAAAGTTAGTTGAGTTGCTGGCAGGGAAATTCTTCATGTTATTGTAAATGTTGCTGTTGTTGTTAACACACAGACGTAACCTTGTTAATTGCCACATTTCATTCATTTACTTTGAGTGTAAGAATGTGTAAGAACTTTTACAGTTACATATACATATGTATATGCCCTCTCAATTCCGGGTGATTGTACCGAACTTTTCAGGTTGTATAAATGACCAATTGATTCCATCCCCTACTTCATAGAATTATGTATAAATTTTTGAGACAAAAAAGTAAAGGATACATTGACTACTGGTTAAATTGCTGGAACCATGTTATAAAAGAGTGTAAAATACATTTACAGAACCGAAAATACTTTACATAAAACAGATACAACATATACTTTACAAGGACAGTGAAGAGATACATTTATATTCATATATTGAATACATAATTAATGTTGTTTCCTTAGGCATTTGATAGCACACAATGACTACTATTACTTTCCATTTGATTCGTGTTCTGTAGTCTTCTACGTGCAATAGTACTTAAGATTGAAAATTTAAAACCAATAATGACTTTAGGCCACTTACTGGCTTTCCCCAGAAAAGCAAATGCCCTCTGATCTTAAATTGTTATACAGATAAAGAAATTTACGTGTACAAAAGTTGAATTTTACATTCAATGACCAATATATCAAGAGCCAGGAATTGGCACGGAATAATTCAGTGAACAGAGACCCTAGAGTTGAAGGAACTATCACTATATTAGATCAGTTACAGTTGGGCTACAGTTGAGTTCCTGTTCAGTTCTAGTTCAGTTCTAGTTCAGTTCTAGTTCAGTTCTAGTTCAGTTAGTCAGTAGTTCTAGTTCAGTTCTAGTTCAGTTCTAGTTCAGTTCTAGTTCAGTTCTAGTTCAGTTCTAGTTCAGTTCTAGTTCAGTTCTAGTTCAGTTCTAGTTCAGTTCTAGTTCAGTTCTAGTTCAGTTCTAGTTCAGTTCTAGTTCAGTTCTAGTTCAGTTCTAGTTCAGTTCTAGTTAAGTTCTAGTTCAGTTCTAGTTCAGTTCTAGTTCAGTTCTAGTTCAGTTCTAGTTCAGTTCTAGTTTCAGTTCTAGTTCAGTTCTAGTTCAGTTCTAGTTCAGTTCTAGTTCAGTTCTAGTTCAGTTCTAGTTCAGTTCTAGTTCAGTTCTAGTTCAGTTCTAGTTCAGTTCTGGTCAGTTCTAGTTCTACTTCAGTTCTGGTTCTAGTTCAGTTCTAGTTCAGATCTAGTTCAGTTCTAGCTCAGTTCTAGTTCAGTTCTAGTTCAGTTCTAGTTCAGTTCTAGTTCAGTTCTAGTTCAGTTCTAGCTTCAGTTCTAGTTAGTTCTAGTTCAGTTCTAGTTCAGTTCTAGTTCAGTTCTAGTTCAGTTCTAGTTCAGTTCTAGTTCAGTTCTAGTTCAGTTCTAGTTCAGTTCTAGTTCAGTTCTAGTTCAGTTCTAGTTCAGTTCTAGTTCAGTTCTAGTTCAGTTCTAGTTCAGTTCTAGTTCAGTTCTAGTTCAGTTCTAGTTCAGTTCTAGTTCAGTTTAGTTCAGTTAGTTCAGTTCATTTCTAGTTCAGTTCTAGTTCAGTTCTAGTTCAGTTCTAGTTCAGTTCTAGTTCAGTTCTAGTTCAGTTCTAGTTCAGTTCTAGTTCAGTTCTAGTTCAGTTCTAGTTCAGTTCTAGTTCAGTTCTAGTTCAGTTCTAGTTCAGTTCTAGTTCAGTTCTAGTTCAGTTCTAGTTCAGTTCTAGTTCAGTTCTAGTTCAGTTCTAGTTCAGTTCTAGTTCAGTTCTAGTTCAGTTCTAGTTCAGTTCTAGTTCAGTTCTAGTTCAGTTCTAGTTCTTCTAGTTCAGTTCTAGTTCAGTTCTAGTTCAGTTCTAGTTCAGTTCTAGTCAGTTTCTAGTTCAGTTCTAGTTCAGTTCTAGTTCAGTTCTAGTTCAGTTCTAGTTCAGTTCTAGTTCAGTTCTAGTTCAGTTCTAGTTCAGTTCTAGTTCAGTTCTAGTTCAGTTCTAGTTCAGTTCTAGTTCAGTTAGTTCAGTTCTAGTTCAGTTCTAGTTCAGTTCTAGTTCAGTTCTAGTTCAGTTCTAGTTCAGTTCTAGTTCAGTTCTAGTTCAGTTCTAGTTCAGTTCTAGTTCAGTTCTAGTTCAGTTCTAGTTCAGTTCTAGTTCAGTTCTAGTTCAGTTCTAGTTCAGTTCTAGTTCAGTTCTAGTTCAGTTCTAGTTCAGTTAGTTCAGTTCTAGTTCAGTTCTAGTTCAGTTCTAGTTCAGTTCTAGTTCAGTTCTAGTTCAGTTCTATTCAGTTCTAGTTCAGTTCTAGTTCAGTTCTAGTTCAGTTCTAGTTTATTTTTATTTCAGTTTTAGTTCAGTTC
>NW_023996054.1:47500-63778 GCF_015586225.1 Lucilia sericata | reverse complement strand
CTATAACCTAGACTATAGAATAGCTATAGAATAGACTATAGACTAGACTATAGACTATACTATAGACTAACTATAGACTAGACTATAGACTAGACTATAGACTAGACTATAGACTAGACTATAGACTAGACTATAGACTATAGACTAGACTATAGACTAGACTATAGACTAGACTATAGACTAGACTATAGACTAGACTATAGACTAGACTATAGACTAGACTATAGACTAGACTATAGACTATAGACTATACTAGACTATAGACTAGACTATAGACTAGACTATAGACTAGACTATAGACTACTATAGACTAGACTATAGACTAGACTATAGACTAGACTATAGACTAGACTATAGACTAGACTATAGACTAGACTATAGACTAGACTATAGACTAGACTATAGACTAGACTATAGACTAGACTATAGACTAGACTATAGACTAGACTATAGACTAGACTATAGACTAGACTATAGACTAGACTATAGACTAGACTATAGACTAGACTATAGACTAGACTATAGACTAGACTATAGACTAGACTATAGACTAGACTATAGACTAGACTATAGACTAGACTATAGACTAGACTATAGACTAGACTATAGACTAGACTATAGACTATAGACTAGACTATAGACTAGACTATAGACTAGACTATAGACTAGACTATAGACTAGACTATAGACTAGACTATAGACTAGACTATAGACTAGACTATAGACTAGACTATAGACTAGACTATAGACTAGACTATAGACTAGACTATAGACTAGACTATAGACTAGACTATAGACTAGACTATAGACTAGACTATAGACTAGACTATAGACTAGACTATAGACTAGACTATAGACTAGACTATAGACTAGACTATAGACTAGACTATAGACTAGACTATAGACTAGACTATAGACTAGACTATAGACTAGACTATAGACTAGACTATAGACTAGACTATAGACTAGACTATAGACTAGACTATAGACTAGACTAGACTAGACTATAGACTAGACTATAGACTAGACTATAGACTAGACTATAGACTAGACTATAGACTAGACTATAGACTAGACTATAGACTAGACTATAGACTAGACTAGACTAGACTATAGACTAGACTAGACTAGACTATAGACTAGACTATAGACTAGACTATAGACTAGACTATAGACTAGACTATAGACTAGACTATAGACTAGACTATAGTAGACTAGACTATAGACTAGACTATAGACTAGACTATAGACTAGACTATAGACTAGACTATAGACTAGACTATAGACTAGACTATAGACTAGACTATAGACTAGACTATAGACTAGACTATATAGACTATAGACTAGACTATAGACTAGACTATAGACTAGACTATAGACTAGACTATAGACTAGACTATAGACTAGACTATAGACTAGACTATAGACTAGACTATAGACTAGACTATAGACTATAGACTAGACTATAGACTAGACTATAGACTAGACTATAGACTAGACTATAGACTAGACTATAGACTAGACTATAGACTAGACTATAGACTAGACTATAGACTAGACTATAGACTAGACTATAGACTAGACTATAGACTAGACTATAGACTAGACTATAGACTAGACTATAGACTAGACTATAGACTAGACTATAGACTAGACTATAGACTAGACTATAGACTAGACTATAGACTAGACTATAGACTAGACTATAGACTAGACTATAGACTAGACTATAGACTAGACTATAGACTAGAATATAGACTAGACTATAGACTAGACTATAGACTAGACTATAGACTAGACTATAGACTAGACTATAGACTAGACTATAGACTAGACTATAGACTAGACTATAGACTAGACTATAGACTAGACTATAGACTAGACTATAGACTAGACTATAGACTAGACTATAGACTAGACTATAGACTAGACTATAGACTAGACTATAGACTAGACTATTATAGTTAGTTAGTTAGTTTGAAAGGAGGATGTATACCCATCAAATCCGAAGAAATACACACCTAGGCCTCTATCGGGCCTGTTGTGCGCTCCTTAACCAGTGCCTCAGGTGGAATCGAACATACCACCTCGTTGTACCAGACTAGAGACACTAACCACTAACCTACCGGAGGCCACTAGACTATTATAAATACTATAAATAATACTATAAACAGGATTATTAACTAGGCTATATACTAGGCTTTAGTCTAAACTATAAACTAAGATGTAAAAAATCAGTTTAAGATTTTAAAATAAATTAATAAACAAATATTTGGAAAATTATTGAACTTTGTCGAAAAAAAAGTGGGCGTGTAGAACTTAATATTGGAATTAAAATTAAAAAAAATAATGTCTATGCACAACCAAATTGAGACTTAAAAAATTAAACACTAACCAAACGACCGAACGACTACTGATAACAATTATTTAACAACAGCAAAAATTAAAAAATAAAAAAACACTTTGATATCAATACAAATAAAATATGATAAAATAAATTTGTTATTTTTTTGTTTTCTACTTCTAAACACTTAAATATTTACTACTAATTTAATAGTATTTATTATTTTGTCATGTATAAATAAATATTTAATTTAAATTAGCATGTTAATAATTACCATTGCAAGTTTTGTGATAATCCATAAGAATTTATACTTTCTATAATAAAGTTTTTTTTTTTGATTATTTATTTCTGTTGTTTTTACGTTTTTCACTATATTATCTTTTATTTTGTTATTTTTTTTTTTCAAATTCCGTTTGCTGGTGTTGAAATTAGAAAAAATATTGAAAATCCCAACCGTTAATCAACTAACGAATGTTACAAATACGACTGGATTTCAATGTGAATAGTTTTCAGATTCTTTTTTACAGTTTGAGAGTTTATTAGTTAATTTTATTTTAGTTGTTTTTATTTTCGTTTCGTTTATTGTTTATAAAAAAATTATTATGTATTTGTTTTGTTTTTTTGCTTTTAGTTAAATTTGCTTTTACATTTAAACGATTTTTTTCTGTTAATTTTTTTTTGTTTTAGATTATTTTAGTTGTGAAAAAAGTAATGTTTGTTTTGATATCTGTGAATGTGAATTTAATGAGAGTTTTAAATGGGAATTGGTCGAATTGTGATCAGTAATTGGCGGACTACACTAGAGTCCATAGACTATAGAGCAGACTATAGACTAGAATATAGTCCACAATAGAATAGACTAAACTATAATCCAGACCATGGACTAGACTATAGTCCAGACTATAGACTAGACTATAGTCCAGACTATAGACTAGACTATAGTCCAGACTATAGACTAAACTGTAGTCCAGACTATAGACTAGACTATAGTCCAGACTATAGACCAGACTATAGACTAGACTATAGACCAGACTATAGTCCAGACTATAGACTAGATTAAAGTTCAGATTATAGACTAGACTATAATCCAGACAGTAGAATAGACTATAGTCCAGACTGTAGAATAGACTATAGTCCAAACTGCACTATAGTGCAGAATATAGATTAAACTATAGTCCAGACTATAGACTAGCCTATAGTGCAGACTATAGACTAGAATATAGTCCAGACTATAGACTAGAATATAGTCCAGACTATAGACTAGAATATAGTCCAGACTATAGACTAGAATATAGTCCAGACTATAGACTAGACTATAGTCCAGACTATAGACTAGAAAGGTAACCCAGACTATAGACTAGAATATAGTCCAGACTATAGACTAGACTATAGTCCAGACTATAGACTAGACTAGATTATAGTCCAGACTATAGTCTAGTCTATAGTCTGGCTTATAGACTAGACTATAGTCCAGACTATAGACTATAGTCTATAGTCTAGTCTATAGTCTGGCCTATAGACTAGACTATAGGCTAGACTATAGTCCAGACTATAGACTAGACTATAGTCCAGACTATAGACTGTAGTCCTAGAGTCTATAGTCTGGCCTATAGACTAGACTATAGGCTAGACTATAGACTAGACTATAGACTATAGGACTACAGTCTATAGTCTGGCCTATAGACTAGACTATAGGCTAGACTATAGTCCAGACTATAGACTAGACTATAGTCCAGACTATAGACTGTAGTCCTAGAGTCTATAGTCTGGCCTATAGACTAGACTATAGGCTAGACTATAGTCCAGACTATAGACTAGACTATAGTCCAGACTATAGACGAGACTATAGTCCAGACTATAGACTAGACTATAGTCCAGACTATAGAACAGACTATAGTTCAGACTATCGACTAGACTATAGTTCAGACTATAGACTAGACTATAGTTCAGACTATAGTCCAGACTATAGACTAGACTATAGTCCAGACTATAGACGAGACTATAGGCTAGACTATAGTCCAGACTATAGACTAGACTATAGTCCAGACTATAGACGAGACTATAGTCCAGACTATAGACTAGACTATAGTCCAGACTATAGAACAGACTATAGTTCAGACTATCGACTAGACTATAGTTCAGACTATAGACTAGACTATAGTTCAGACTATAGTCCAGACTATAGACTAGACTATAATCCAGACTATAGTCCAGACTATAGACTAGACTATGGTTCAGACTATAAACTAGACTATAGTTCAGACTATAGACTAGACTATAGTTCAGACTATAGACTAGACTATAGTTCAGACTATTGACTAGACTATAGACTAGACTATAGTCCAGACTATAGTTCAGACTATTGACTAGACTATAGACTAGACTATAGTCCAGACTATAGTCCAGACTATAGGATAGACTATAGTCCAGACTATAGACTTTGATCAATACAAATAAAATTATGATAAAATAAATTTGTTATTTTTTTGTTTTCTACTTCTAACTATAGTCCAGACTATAGTCCAGACTATAGTCCAGACTATAGTCCAGACTATAGGATAGACTATAGTCCAGACTATAGGATAGACTATAGTCCAGACTATAGGATAGACTATAGTCCAGACTATAGTCCAGATTATAGACTAGACTATAGTTCAGACTATAGTCCAGACTATAGACTAGACTTGGTTCAGACTATAGACTAGACTATAGACTAGACTATAGTCCAGACTATAGTACAGACTATAGACTAGTCTATAATCCAGACTATAGTCCAGACTATAGACTAGACTATGGTTCAGACTATAGACTAGACTATGGTTCAGACTATAGACTAGACTATAGTTCAGACTATTGACTGGACTATAGTTCAGACTATAGACTGGACTATAGTTCAGACTATAGACTATAGTCCAGACTATAGTCCAAACTATAGACTAGACTATAGTTCAGACTATAGACTAGACTATAGTCCTGACTATATACTACACTAGACTATAGTCTAATCTACAGACCAAAATATGATCTAAGCTGTAGACTCGACTAGTCCGAACTACATAGAATATAGTCCAGACTCTTGACTAGTCCAGACTATCGAATAGACTACAGCCCTAACGTTAAGCTATAATTTTTCCCACTGTGCTACTTATATATTACTAAGTAATGAATATGTCACAAGCCGTTGCAGAAAACAAACAACTGCCACATAATTAAAAGTAGGGTATTAAAAAGTTATTTTTACACCAAAAAAAAAAAACAAATCGATGATAATATTTATTAATAAACATTAAATTATCTAATGGTATAATACTCGTAGAAAACAGCAACAACAACAACAACAGTAAAAACAAAAATCCATCATCTTGATAATTACAATTTAGAGGAGCCAATAATTTTTATACGAGTATTAATCTCCTAAAGGCAAAACTGCGGCCAACAGCCATCACTCCGCAAACCACACGTTTCTTCTTTATGCGGTTGATGCACTTTACTCTTGGATGAGCATTTAAACAAAATATAACAAAAAAACAACAACAACAGCATTAACAAAAAAAAAAAAAAAAAATTATAATTAAATAATAAAATATAGAGTAACATGTAACGTTTAATAGCTTTTCTCATGTTTATTTTCTGATTTTCCAAAGATTTTAATCGTTTGAAAATTTGAAACGTTTTTTATTGAATTGTAAAATGAAACTCACTCATCTATTCATTTACTGTTAAAATAAAATTGTCATTTGAGTTTATTATTATTATTTTTCTAATTTCAAGCAAAATTTTTAATCATATGACTTCAACCATTTCTTCACTTGGCTTCACGCATTTGTTAAAAAAAAAAACAAAACGTTGCAATTTGATCATTAAAAAAATTAATAATAAATAACTGGTATTTGGTGAAAATTAATTTGAAACATTTTTATTTAAATTAGATAGCTGTCATATAGCCTGTTACCTGTTGTGACAACAAATTTCTTAAAAATAATTGCAATTACTTTCTAACGACAATTAAGCTATTAACTAGCGCACAGTGGGTTTGGATGAAATATGTTTTAGAAGGAAAATTTGCATAAGGGTGCTAAAAACTACACGCTATAGTATAGAATATAAAATTGACAATAGTACAGACTATAGAATAGACTATTGTCCAGAATATAGATTAGACTAGATAATTGACCAGACTATGGACTAAACTATAGTCTAGACTATAGGCTAGTCTATAGTTTATAGTCTGGACTATAGTTTACTATACAGTCAGTCTGGACTGTAATCTAGTCTATAGTTCAGACTATAGACTAGACTGCAGTCCAGACTATATACTAGACTATAGTCCAGACAATATATCATACACTAGTCTAGACTATATACTAGATTACAGTCCACACTATCGACTAGACTATAGACTATAATCTAGTGCAGACTATGAGACCATAGTCCAGACAACAGGCCAGACACTAGTCCAGACAATAGACTAGACTATATTAAAGGCTAGGCTACATAGTCCCGACTATAGTCCAGACTTTAGTCCAGACATAGACTATATTCTAGTCCATACTAAACTACAATCCATACAATTAACTAGACTGTAGTCCAGACAATATTCCATACACTAGTCCAGACTATAGACTATAGTCCAGACTTTAAACTGGACTATAGTCCATATTATAGACTAGACTGTAGGCCAGACTATAGACAAGATTATAGGCCAGACTATAACTGGACTATAAGCCAGACTAAACTATAGTCAAGAGTATTGACTAGACTATAGTCCAGACTATAGACTAGACTATAGTCCAGACTATAGACTAAACTATAGTCCAGACTATAGACCAGACTGTAGTCCAGACTATAGACTACAGACTAGATTATAGTCCAGATTATAGACTAGACTATATTTCAGAATATTGACTAGACTATGGTTCAGACTATAAAATGGACTGTAGATTAGACTATAGTCCAGACTGTAGACTGGACAAAAGACTAGACTATAGTCTAGACTATCGACTGGACAATAGACAGCACTATAGAATAGACTATAGACAGCACTACAGAATAGACTGTAGTCCAGACTATAGACTGGTCTATAGACTAGACTATAGCTCATACTATAGACTTGTCTATAGACTAGACTATAGTACAGACTGTAGACTGGACATTAGACTAGACTATAGACTAGACTATAGTCCAGACTATAGACTAGACTATAGTCCAGACTATAGACTAGACTATAGACTAGACTATAGTCCAGACTATAGACTAGACTATAGTCCAGACTATAGACTAGACTATAGTCCAGACTATAGACTAGACTATAGTCCAGACTATAGACTAGACTATAGTCCAGACTATAGACTTGACTATAGTCCAGACTATAGACTAAACTATAGTCAAGACTATAGACTAAACAATAGTCCAGACTATAGACTAAACAATAGTCCAGGCTATAGACTAGACTATAGTCCAGACTATAGACCAGACTGTAGTCCAGACTATAGACTACAGACTAGATTATAGTCCAGATTATCGACTAGACTATATTTCAGAATATTGACTAGACTATGGTTCAGAGTATAAAATGGACTGCAGACTAGACTATAGTCCAGACTGTAGACTGGACAATAGACTAGACTTTAGTCCAGACTGTAGACTGGACAATAGACTAGACTATATTACAGACTATAGACAGCACTATACACAATCAAGTGTCAGATTATACACTAGGCAAAAGACAAGATTATAGTGCAGACTATAGTCCAGATTATAGACTATAGTCCACACCAAACTACAATCCAAACTATAGGCTGTAGATCCGACTATAGTTTGGACTCAAGTAATCTATTGAAATTTCTATTTCAAAATAGTTAAATTATTCGCATTTCATTTCCATCGAACGTAAATATTTAAAAAAAAAATTAAATACAATTTCTTAAAAAAGCGAATGTAATCGTGTTCATTGTATTGCGTTTAAATTAAATTAGAACTGTTTATTTAGTTTCACTTAATTATTGTTAAATTAATTTTTTCTTTTAAATTATGTAGTTATATTTGTTATTATTTATCAATTCGTATTACAATTATTGCTATTTATATTTTATTTATTTATTTTTTTGAATTGCATACAATTACTATTTAAATGAATTTTTTTCAATTTTCCATTTTTTTATTACAATTGCAAATGTTTTCGCTGCTTTTCACAATTAATTTATTTAATCGTAATTTCAATTGAAAATTATGTTTGATTATTTCTTTGATGTATTTATTTATATTGTTGTTATAATAATTTAATTAAATTTTTTAATAATTTTATTTGCTTTACTGGTATTTTTTTGCGTTTTTATTGGTCTCGTGTTTAGCTTATCGCGTTAAGAAGGTTTTTCATTAGAAATGAGGGACCGAAAAAGCAACAGAACTCTTAAATTTAGTACAGAATTGACAAAGCAAATTTGTTTTCTTCTTTTCGGTCTGGTTACAATTTTTTTGTATTCTGGTTCTTCTTATTGAAATATAATTATTGATCAAACAAATTCTGTTGGTATCGTACATGTATGTAGTTAAGTGTGTCTTAAAGAGAACCTGTCGTTTTGTTATTTTTTATATGTATGTACCTACATACATATTTACAATATATGCAAATACATACAAATTTTGCATGCAACAACTACAAAATTGTACTGTACACAGTGGTATTTATTGTTAGAGAATAAAAAATGAAAATCTTCAATATATCTTTAATAGTCAGGAAAAGCTGGACTATAGTATAGTCAGTAGTCTGGACTACAGTACAGTCTGTAGTGTGGACTATAGTTCAGTCTGTAGTGTGGACTATAGTTCAGTCTGTAGTCTACAGTATAGGGTTTACTCTAGTCTATAGTCTTAACTATAGTCTTGACTAGTCTGCATTATATAGTAGTCTATAGCATGTACTATAATCTGAAATATAGTATATAGTATCGACTATAGTCTAGTCTATAGTATCCACTGTATTCTAGTCTATAGTCTCGTCTTTATTATAGTCTATGGTCTTGACTATTGTACAATATGTAGTCTGAACAATAGCATAGTTTATAATTTGGGCTGTAGTCTGGACTATAGTCTAGTCTATAGTCTGGACTACAGTGTATTCTATAGTATGGACTACAGTCTAGTCTACAGTCTGGACTATAGTCTAGTCTATAGTCTGGACTATAGTCTAGTCTATAGTCTGGACTATAGTATAGTCTACAGTCTAGTCTATAGTCTAGTCTATAGTCTAGTCTATAGTCTAGTCTATAGTATAGTCTATAGTATAGTCTATAGTCTAGTCTATAGTCTAGTCTATAGTCTAGTCTATAGTCTAGTCTATAGTCTAGTCTATAGTCTAGTCTATAGTCTAGTCTATAGTCTAGTCTATAGTCTAGTCTATAGTCTAGTCTATAGTCTAGTCTATAGTCTAGTCTATAGTCTAGTCTATAGTCTAGTCTATAGTCTAGTCTATAGTCTAGTCTATAGTCTAGTCTATAGTCTAGTCTATAGTCTAGTCTATAGTCTAGTCTATAGTCTAGTCTATAGTCTAGTCTATAGTCTAGTCTATAGTCTAGTCTATAGTCTAGTCTATAGTCTAGTCTATAGTCTAGTCTATAGTCTAGTCTATAGTCTAGTCTATAGTCTAGTCTATAGTCTAGTCTATAGTCTAGTCTAGTCTAGTCTATAGTCTAGTCTATAGTCTAGTCTATAGTCTAGTCTATAGTCTAGTCTATAGTCTAGTCTATAGTCTAGTCTATAGTCTAGTCTATAGTCTAGTCTATAGTCTAGTCTATAGTCTAGTCTATAGTCTAGTCTATAGTCTAGTCTATAGTCTAGTCTAAAGTCTAGTCTATAGTCTAGTCTATAGTCTAGTCATAGTCTGGACTATAGTATAGTCTGTAGTCTGGACTATAGCTAAGTCTATAGTCTGGACTATAGTATAGTCTATAGTCTGGACTATAGTATAGTCTATAGTCTGGACTATAGTATAGTCTATAGTCTGGACTATAGTATAGTCTATAGTCTGGACTATAGTACTATAGTCTGGACTATAGTACTATAGTCTGGACTATAGTATAGTCTATAGTCTGGACTATAGTATTGTCTAAAGTCTGGACTATAGTATAGTCTATAGTGTGGAATATAGTTCAGTCTATAGTCTGGAATATAGTTTAGTCTATAGTCTGGAATATAGTTTAGTCGACAGTCTGGACAGTAGTATAGTCAATAGTCTGGACTATAGTATAGTTTATAGTCTGCACTATAGTATACTCTATAGTCTGAACTATAGAATGATCTATACTCTGGACTATAGTAAAGTCTATAGTCTGGACTGTAGTATAGTCTATAGTCTGGACTATAGTCTCGATTATAGTCTATAGTATTGACCATATTTTAGTCTTTATTATATTAGTCTTTATTCTAGTATAGTCTCGATTGTATTCTAAACTATAGTCTAGTATATATAGTAGTTTATAGTCTCGACTACAATGTTAAATGTAGTATGGACAGTAGCCTAGTTTATAATCTGGACTATAGTTTAGACTATAGTCTACAGTCTGGACTATAGTAAAGTCTATAGTCTGGACTATAGTAAAGTCTATAGTCTGGACTATAGTAAAGTCTATAGTCTGGACTATAGTAAAGTCTATAGTCTGGACTATAGTAAAGTCTATAGTCTGGACTATAGTAAAGTCTATAGTCTGGACTATAGTATACTCTATAGTCTGGACTATAGTATACTCTATAGTCTGGACTATAGTATAGTCTATAGTCTGGACTATAGTATAGTCTATAGTCTGGACTATAGTATAGTCTATATTCTGGACTATAGTATAGTCTATAGTCTGGACTATAGTATAGTCTATAGTCTGGAGTATAGTATAGTCTATAGTCTGGACTATAGTATAGTCTATAGTCTGGACTATAGTATACTCTATAGTCTGGACTATAGTATAGTCTATAGTCTGGACTATAGTATAGTCTATAGTCTGGACTATAGTATAGTCTATAGTCTGGACTATAGTATAGTCTATAGTCTGGACTATAGTACAGTCTACAGTCTGGACTATAATATAGTCTGGACTATAGTATAGTCTATAGTCTGGACTATAGTATAGTCTATAGTCTGGACTATAGTAAAGTCTATAGTCTGGACTATAGTAAAGTCTATAGTCTGGACTATAGTAAAGTCTATAGTCTGGACTATAGTATACTCTATAGTCTGGACTATAGTATACTCTATAGTCTGGACTATAGTATACTCTATAGTTTGGACTATAGTATAGTCTATAGTCTGGACTATAGTATAGTCTATAGTCTGGACTATAGTATAGTCTATAGTCTGGACTATAGTATAGTCTATAGTCTGGACTATAGTATAGTCTATAGTCTGGACTATAGTATATTCTATAGTCGGACGGCAGTCTAGTCTGTAGTCTGGACTACAGTATAGTCTATAGTCTGGACTATAGTCTAGCCTGGACTGAAGTCGGGTCTTAAGTCTATACTATATGTAGTTTAATCTATTTGTTTGAACTATAGTCTAATCAATTGACTAGTCTATAGTTCGGACTATAGTCAGGTATATAGTCAGGAATTTAGTATAATCTATAGTCTTGTCAATAGTCTGTTCTATTATCTAGCCTGTAGTTTGGATTATAATCTGGTCATTAATCTAGTCTATAGCTTGGACTATAGAGTATTCTTATTATGAGGTCTACAGTCTGGACTATGTGTATTCAATAGTCTGGTTTAGTCTAGTCTATAGTGTGTAAGATGGTGTATATATAGTCTGGACTATAGTCTAGTCTGTAGTCTGGATTATAATCTGAAATATATATAATAGTATATGTTCAGAACTGTACTCTAGCCTATAGTCTATTCTAAATTTTGGATTATAGTCGCGTCTATATTCTGAACTATAGTCAAGTTCATAATCTAGTCTAGTCGATAGACTGGACTTAAGCAATTGTTTTGTCTATATTATTGTCTATATTCCATACTATAGTCCAGTTTTTAGGGTGAACTATAAATAGAAAGTCTTAAGTCACATATACTTATGTATAATTCGATCAGACAGTTATATCAAATTAGACCTATTGGTCTCACTGTGCAATGGTTTGACAGTTTTAGGCAAAAATGTAAATATCTTTGTATGAGTAATTATTTTACACAAATATTTATGTATATGTACATAAATACATATATTTATGTATAAATTTAATATTATTTACAAAACAGATCTGTAAACCGTTGACTTGTTTAAGTATTTATCTAGAGTGAATCAAACCTGTTGGCGTCAGAGTTTTGTATTTGTATTTGATTAAAAAAATGTGTGAATAACTTAAGATCATTACTTGTCATTTAATTGACAATAAGATATTAATAAATAAATTAATAACTTTTTGACGTCTTTTTCCGAATAGGAATGAAATCTGATTAATAAGGTGTCTATATTGAAATCCTATAATTGAAATTACACCTTAATTTACTAAAAATTTTACTTTACAGCTCTGACTTTTATGTTAAAATACTACATTTAAATGTAAGTCATAGTTTTGGTAGAAAACAAAAATAAAAAAAAAACTGTTGCTTAGCAAATTTTATACACGATATATAGAGTTATAAAATATTAAATAAAAATTAATAAAATGTAACAAACTATAAATTTATTTCACAAAAAAAATTACCAACAGCACGAAATAATTTATAAATAAAATTGGAAAAAAATATTATTATTTATTGACTTTTCTTTTAATTGATTCATTTTATTATTAAATATTTTAATAGGCTTATAAGCAAAATCAGGTTAAAGGAAATATTTTGCACAATGTAAATATAATAAATTATGATCACCAGTGAAGATCGTGATGATCTACGTTATTACAATTAACTCATAGGGAAAGAAAAGTAGGCCGTATAAAACGGTTTCAATAAGTGATCTATATCGGTGAATTTGTTAAGAAATACAAGAATATATAGTTATTTAGATTTAAAAATGGAAATGTTCTTATTTAAAAGATATGTTGTCTAGCGAATCGATCTACTTAGTATAGCTGGTAATCAAATATTGAAATTTTTTGAAATTTACAGACTATAGACTAGTATATTATAAACTTACCCAAATCTGTTAGTATATGTTCATTGTAAAAGTCCATGTCCATCTGTGCTAAATTTATAAAAACTTTTTGTTATTTCGAGCATCCTTCTAATATTTGTTTAGTAAATAATTTGTCTAAAAACCTGAAAAGAAAAATAAAAATAAAAATTAAAACTTCTGTTACACGACTATTATATTTAGAGGTTAATTTATATTTTAAAGTCAGTCCATAGCCAGTCCATAGACTAGACTATAGTCCAGAGAATAGATTAGGCTATAGCACAGAAAATATACTAGACTATAGTCCAAGTTATTGCCCTAAATATAGACTATTGACTAGACTTAAGTCCAGACTATAAACTAGACTATAGTTCAAACTATAAACTAGACTGTAGACTTGAACATAATCCAGAATATAGACTAGACTAAATATACTATAGTCCAGGCTATAGATTATTTAGTAGACTATGGTCTAAATAATATACTAGACCATAGTCCAGACTATAGACTAAACAACAGTCCAGACTAAAGACTAGACTATAGCCCAGAATATAGATTGGACTATAGTCCAGAGTATATACTAGACTATCATCCAGAATATAGAGTAGAATATAGTCCAAACTATAGACTAGACTATAGTACAGAATATAGACTAGACTATAAACTAGAATATAGACTCTACTATAGCCTATATTATAGACTTGACTATAGTCCAGACTAAAGACTAGACTATAGCCCAGAATATAGATTAGATTAGATTATAGTCCAGAGTATATACTAGACTTCAGTCCAGAGTATATACTAGACTATAGTACAGAATATAGTACAGAATATATAGTCCAAACTATAGACTAGACTATAGTACAGAATATTGACTAGACTATGAACTAGAATATAGACTAGACTATAGACCATATAGGTCAGATTATAGACTATAGTATAGTCCAGACTATAGACCAGACTATATTCCATACTAAAAACTAGGCTATAGTCCAGACTATAGACTAGACTATAGACTAGACTATAGTAAAGAATATAGACTAGACTATAGCCATGAATATAGACTAGACTATAGACATGACTATAGACTAGACTATAGTCACGACTATTTACTAGACTATAGTCAAGACTATTGACCAGACTATAGACTAGACTATAGTCCAGACAATAGACTAGGCTATAGTCCAGACTATAGACTATAGATTAGACTATAGTCCGGACTATAGACTAGACTATTGACCAGACTATAGACTAGACTATAGTCCAGACTATAGTCCAGACTATAGTCCCTACTATAGTCCAGACTATAGTCCCTACTATAGTCCAGACTATAAACTAGACTATAGTCAAGACTTTAGACTAGACTATAGTCCAGACTATAAACTAGACTATAGTCAAGACTTTAGACTAGACTATTGACTAGAATATAGATTAGACTATAGTCCAGACTATAAACTAGACTATAGTCAAGACTTTAGACTAGACTATAGTCCAGACTATAGATTAGACTATAGTCCGGACTATAGATTAGACTATAGTCCGGACTATAGATTAGACTAGACTATTGACTAGAATATAGATTAGACTATAATCCAGACTATAAACTAGACTACAGACTAGTCTATAGTCCAGACTATAGACTAGACTATAGACCAGACTATAGACTAGACTATAGGCCAGATTATAGTCTATAGGATAGTGCAGACTATATGCTAGACTATAGTCCAGACTATAGACCAGACTATATTCCAGTCTATAAACTAGACTATATTACATACTATAGACTACATTATAGTCCAGACGATAGACTACGTTATAGTCCAGACTATAGACTAGACTATAGTCCAGACTATAGACTTGGCTATAGTCTAGACTATAGACTAGGCTATAGTCTAGACTATAGACTAGACTATAGTCCAGACTATAGACTGGACTATAGACTGGACTATAGTCCAGACTATAGACTGGACTATAGACTGGACTATAGTCCAGACTATAGACTGGACTATAGACTGGACTATAGTCCAGACTATAGACTAAACTATATTCCAGACTATAGACTAGACTATAGTCCAGACTATAGACTAGACTATAGTCTGGACTATAGACTAGACTATAGTCCAGGCCATAGACTAGACTATAGTCCAGACTATAGACTAGACTATAGTCTGGACTATAGTCCAATCTATATTCTAGTCAATAGTCTAGTCTATAGTCCGGACTATATTCTAATCTATAGTCTGGACTATAGTCTAGTCTAAAGTCTTGACTATAGTCTAGTTTATAGTCTGGACTATAGTAGGGACTATATTCTGGACTATGGTCTGGACTATAGTCTAGTCTATAGTCTGGTCAATAGTCTAGTCTATAGTCTGGTCAATAGTCTAGTCTATAGTCCGGACTATAGTCTAATCTATAGTCTGGACTATAGTCTAGTCTAAAGTCTTGACTATTGTCTAGTCTATAGTCTGGACTATAGCCAAGTCTATAGTCTGGACTATAGTCTAGTCTATAGTCTGGACTATAGTCTAGTCTATAGTCTGGTAAATAGTCTTGACTATAGTCTAGTCAATAGTCGTGACTATAGTCTAGTCTATAGTCCAGACTATAGACTAGACTATAGTCCAGACTATAGACTAGACTATAGACTAGACTATAGTCTAGTCAATAGTCGTGACTATAGTCTAGTCTATAGTCCAGACTATAGACTAGACTATAGTCCAGACTATAGACTAGACTATAGTCCAGACTATAGACTTGTTTATTGTGTGAATGTGTATATCATACGCAAAACCCTCTGTCTTTCTAAACAATTACTTCCAAATTGTTTGTG